>NC_052071.1:30628232-30928232 GCF_015852505.1 Tachyglossus aculeatus
TCAATCATCTAGAGCCTCGATACACTTAGAACCTCAATGATCTAGAACTTCGATGTCAGGCTCCCGATCGGATCTAGAACCTCAATGATCTAGAACCTCAATACACTCAGAACCTCAATGTGATCTAGAACCTCAATGTCCGGCTCCTGATCCGATCTAGAACCATCTAGAACCTCAACCTAGAACCTCAATGATCTGCAGCTCATCACTGAGGTTCTAGATCCAATGATCTGCAGGTTCAATACACTCAGAACCACAGTGTGATCTAGCACCTCAATGATCTAGAACCTCACACATCATTGTTCGATCTAGAACCTCAATGTCTGGCTCCTCATCGGATTTAGAACCTCTATGATCTAGAACCTCAATGATCTGCAGTTCATCGGATCTAGAACCTCAATGATCTAGAACCTCAATGATCTGCAGCTCATCGGATCTAGAACCTCAATGATCTAGAACCTCACACATGAATGTTGGATCTAGAACCTCAATGTCAGCCTCCTGGTCTGATCTAGAACCTCAATGATCTAGAACCTCAATGATCTGTAGCTCATTGGATCTAGGCCCTCAATAATCTAGAACCTCAATGTCAGCCTCCTGGTCTGATCCTGAACCTCAATGATCTAGAACCTCAATGATCTAGAACCTCAATGTCAGGGTTCTAGGTCATTGAGGTTCTAGTTCAGACCAAGAGGCTGAGAATGAGGTTCTAGATGCAACAAACATGGGCGATGTTCTAGATCATTGAGGTTCTAGATCGGATCGGGAGCCAGACATTGAGGTTCTAGATCACATTGAGGTTCTAGATGTGAGTCTGGGAGTCTGACATTGAGGTTCTAGATCCATCAACTGGTGTGTCGCTGAATTAAGGGTAGCAGACCTATTCCGATAAGCAGTTAGTTGACTCAAATGCAAAAAAAAAAATTTTTAAGGGTGAACTTTTTTTAATCTCAATCAATCGTATTTATTGAGCACTTACTGTGTGCAGAGCACTGTACTAAGCGCTTGGGAAGTACAAGTTAGCAACACATAGAGACAGTCCCTACCCAACAGTGGGCTCACAGTCTAAAAGGGGGAGACAGAGAACAAAACCAAACATACTAACAAAATAAAATAAATAGAATAGATATGTGCAGGTAAAATAAATGAGTAATATGTACAAACATATATACAGGTGCTGTGGGGTGGGGAAGGAGGTAAGATGGGGGGATGGAGAGGGGGATGAGGGGGAGAGGAAGGAAGGGGCTCAGTCTGGGAAGGCCTCCTGGAGGAGGTGAGCTCTCAGTAGGGCCCTGAAGGGAGGAAGAGAGCTAGATTGGCGGATGGGCAGAGGGAGGGCATTCCAGGCCCGGGGGATGACATGGGCCAGGGGTCGATGGTGGGACAGGCGAGAACGAGGCACGGTGAGGAGATTAACGGCAGAGGAGCGGAGGGTGTGGGCTGGGCTGGAGAAGGAGAGAAAGGAGGTGAGGTAGGAGGGGGCGAGCAAAATTATGGAACATGAATAAAAGTGGATCTGTGCCATCTTTTTCCAAGGTAATATTATCAATATTATCTCCTACAATTTTTGCTTATGGTAGTGTTCATTTGAAAATCAATCTGTTCTTCCCATTAAATATCAGAGGACATAAAATATAGTTCTGTTGTGATATTACAAAGAGAACAGTACATTTGATTGCCAAAAAGATTTTTCACAGTAATAACCCACTAATATCAACCTATACTATGATTCGTAAAAACTATCAAATTATGCCTGCCACTCGGCAGAGAATACAACTGGAAAAAGCTAGCTAGGAGGTTGGATCACTCTAGTCCCAGTGCTGATGGCCCCCAGCTCCACAACACACCTTGTCAAACCTGAGCAAGAACCAAAATGGGCATTTTGAAGATTTTGCAATCTGGGAACTGAGTGCAGATAGGGGCAAGACAAAACAGCACTATATGGCAAAGCAAAGAATGCCTAGATCGTAATTATCACTGATGCAAAAGAACACCTCAGCCTTTCAAATGCTATAAAATGTGTTCATGGCCATGGCCTTTAGCCTTGGGGAAATGTGAAACACATGGTGGTCATAAAAAAAAAGAAAAGACAGCAGAGAACAACAGGTTATCAGACAAGACCATGACCAGAATCTCCACCTTGGAGAGATACCCGTGAGTTATGATTAGCTCTTGTCAAAAACCTAGAAGACATTATGAAGATGATCCTGATTTTATGGAAAACAAAGAATCCAGAGAAAATTGACACTCAGTGGCCCAGGTGTAAAACTGCAATTTTGGGGGGGAAAGTTCTTTTGAAAATATTATAGAGAGTTGCTTTTCTTCACCTAACCCTGCCCTCCTACTCTTAGGTTATTCACCCATGTCCTCAATGCAGTATTCAAGTTAACTCCCCAGTAATAGAGAAGGCTCACAGATGACCTTTTCCCAGCTCAGCCTTTGATGACCATCTAGATATCTGTAAATTAACATTTCAGTAATGATCGAGATATCCTGCCTTTAGTGGCATGATTTGGGGAAGCTAAAAGGTAGCTGGAGAGATATTTAAAAGTTCTTTCTCATGTATAAGAGTAATGACACTCCTTTCTCTGGGGACATCTGTGGGTGACTCAGATCCTCCCTCCAAAAGGAAATCTCCTTGAGAAAAACCTAGAGAACATACCTAAATTCACCTCTAAGCGTATTCTGTAACTCCAAGGAATATTATCTGTTAAAAGGTTCTTCCATCTCTTGGTTGCTGTAAACTGATGAATTCTTTTAAAAAAAAAATGTGCCTATGTTCATACTCTTAAATGGGGTGCTTTTATGCAAAAATTGATTTTTTTTTTCCAATCAGAAAGGGAAAAGCACTTAAATGACTCCTCTGTGATGATTTACAGAACATCTAAGTTCCCAATTGCCCAATTATAATTTCGAGATTAAAAAAATGTAATTAATGCTCATCAGTCTAATGACAAATCAATTATATTTTGCAGGGGATTTCTGCTTTGTTTTTGCATTTCCCTAGCCTCAAAGTGGACCTCTGACTTCAATACTTTGCTGGACTAGTGACTGCTTAAATGAGTGCAAAGTAACAGGCTTGTTGGTCTCTATGACAGGCCTTACATAATCACCATAAAAAATATATAATTACACCTGTCAACCTCATCTCGTGTAATTGATTCAATAACTAACAATGTCAGTAGCAGGCTAAGCTTCAAGGTCTCACTGTGTGAAAATACTCATACATGGCTAAACATCTTGGTATTTTAATTGCTTGTCATACTGCCAAGTTTCGTATATTGTATCTATCTCCACAGCAACAGACTGGAATGGGTAAAGCACATTTAATAAATGGAAAGTAGATGTATAACCCTGTTCTTATTTTATAGTCCTTTTAAGAAAATCATGGAGTTGTCGAAAATAATCTGGATGTGAAAATTTGAAAGGCAAGCATAGGGAGATAGGGCTGAGTTTTTTTTTCTAATCCCATACAATTTTGAAAACCTTTTAACATTTTGACTACTAACAAAAATCAGCTCACCCTTTAATGTGCACCTCTAGGCAAACTGACAAGAAGTTTTTATAGTTGTGCCTCTTCAGCCACTGCTAGAATAGGTCAAATTCTATTCATGGCAAAGCAAAAATAACTCTGTAATGTGCAATGATTTTTTTCCTGAGTGGTGAAGTAATTTTAAATTACTATTATTGCCATACCATCACCACTAATGGAATTAAATCATCAAAATAGAAAGTATCATGGAACAAATAAAGCAAAATAAGATATTGTTTCAAGAAATTAACCAAAAATTGAGAGCTCTTCTTTTTTTTAATTAAGCAAATTAGATTTGTTCTGAACTGAAATAATACAATGTCCCCTCATGGGAACAATGCATTAAGTTATTGAAAGCCACAATGAAACCAACATCTACGTTAAATTGAATCCTGGATTTACAACAGTCGTCGGTGAATCCTCCAGAGATACTAAGGAAGAAGGATACATTGAGAAATTTTTTTCAAGCCTAGCCTTGGCTAGCTAAAGTCATGTGGCCTCATTTGTGTTGTGAATCACCTTAAGCCTATGTTCTCCCACTCAACTAGAAGCTCAGGCAGTCTTCTTTGAAAGACTTATTAGAGAAAATAAATTGAAATTTTTAAAGGAATCTAACACCTGGACCTGCCTGAAATAACAAGTTTGATAAAAAATAATTGCAAGTTTGAATAATTTACATAGAGTCCTTTAACAACTGCCCACCAAGGCTGATGCAACAAGAAAAGAAACCAAAATGGCAAACTGGTATAACATTAGAATCACTGAAAGCTTAATGAGATAAAGCCAATATTTAATCTTGTGGCCTGAAGAATCAAAACCCCATAAAAGATGCAGCCCTCATTTTATCATCAATCATCACCATCATCAATGGTATTTGAGTGCTTACTGTGTGCAGAACAACGTACTAAGCGTTTGGGAGAGTACAGTACGATAGAGTTGGTAGACATGTTGCCTGCCCACAATGAGTTTACAATCTAGAGACATCAGAATTCTGGGTTTCTAGAGGAAATGAAAGTTCTGGTCGCCTCTCTTTCCTCAGGGAATTCCCTCCTCTAAAAATTGAGGCTGACTGTGGGGTTTTTTGTGGTTTTGTGTGTGTTGTTTTACAATTAAACATCCCAACATCTCCAGGGCTGTAAGGAGGCAATATATACACTTAAAATGAGAAGACAAGCAAATTACCAATTTCTAAAGATACTCTCACTACGGGCGGGTGATGCTGAAACACACATGCAAGATTTGGAAGAAAGCTCTAAAATTGAAAGTAGTTGCTAGCAACTTTAATAGTTGATCCCTTTCTAACATTCCCAAATCAACGTCCCCAACCTTTACCTCTCTTCTCTGCAGTCTCAGTTTTCCTCCTGCCTTCAGGACATCGCTACTTGGATGTGCCGCTGACACCTGAAACTTAACATGTCCAAAACAGAACTCCTTATCTTCTCACCCTGACCTCACCCAGTCTTTCCTATAGCCAGAGGCAATACCACCATCCTTCCTGTCTTACAAGTCCATAACCTTGGCATTATTCTATATTCATCTCTCACTCAACCCACATATTCAATTTGTCACCAAATCCTGTTGGTTCTACCTTCACATCACTAAAGTCTGCCCTTTCCTCTCCATCCAAACTGCTACTATGCTGATCCAAGCATTTATTTCCACCTTAACTTCTCCATCAGCCTCCTCACTGACCTCCCTGAGTCCTGTCTCCCCCCACCCACTACAGTCCATATGGCACTCTGCTGCCCAGATAATTTTTCTGAAAAAATGTTCAGTCAGGTCACATCTCCCCACTCAATCAATCAATCAATCATATTTGAGCGCTTACTGTGTGCAGAGCACTGGACTAAGCACTTGGGAAGTACAAGTTGGCAACATATAGAGACAGTCCCTACCCAACAGTGGGCTCACAGTCTAGAAGGGGGAGACAGAGAACAAAACCAAACATATTAACAAAATAAAATAAATAGAATATGTACAAACATATATACAGGTGCTGTGGGGAAGGGAAGGAGGTAAGATGAGGGGGATGGAGAGGGGGACGAGGGGGAGAGGCAGGAAGGGGCTTAGTCTGGGAAGGCCTCCTGGAGGAGGTGAGCTCTCAGTAGGGCCTTGAAGGGAGGAAGAGAGCTAGCTTGGCGGGTGGGCAGAGGGAGGGCATTCCAGTCCCAGGGGATGACGTGGCCCGGGGGTCGATGGCGGGACAGGTGAGAACTAGGCATGGTGAGGAGACTAGCGGCAGAGGAGCGGAGGGTGCCGGCTGGGCTGTAAAAGGAGAGAAGGGAGGCAAGGTAGGAGGGGGCGAGGGGATGGAGAGCCTTGAAGCCCAGGGTGAGGAGTTTCTGCCTGATGCGCAGATTGATTGGTAGCCACTGGAGATTTTTGAGGAGGGGAGTAACATGCCCAGAGCGTTTCTGGGAAAAGACAATCCGGGCAGCAGCATGAAGTATGGATTGAAGTGGGGAGAAACACGAGGATGGGAGATCAGAGAGAAGGCTGATGCAGTAGTCCAGACGGGATAGGATGAGAGCTTGACCGAGCAGGGTAGCGGTTTGGATGGAGAGGAAAGGGCGGATCTTGACAATGTTGCGGAGCTGAGACCGGCAGGTTTTGGTGACGGCTTGGATGTGAGGGGTGAATGAGAGAGCGGAGTCGAGGATGACACCAAGGTTGCGGGCTTGTGAGACGGGAAGGATGGTAGTGCCGTCAACAGAGATGGGAAAGTCAGGGCGAGGGCAGGGTTTGGGAGGGAAGACAAGGAGTTCAGTCTTGGACATGTTGAGTTTTAGGTGGCGGGCAGACATCCAGATGGAGATGTCCTGAAGGCAGGAGGAGATGCGAGCCTGGAGAGAGGGGGAGAGAGCAGGGGCAGAGATGCAATGGTTGGCCATCTACCTCCACATAAAACAGAAACTCTTTACCGTCAGCTATAAGACATTCAATCATCTCTCTTCCTCCTACTATAACCCAATTTGCACACTTTACTCCTCTTACACCAACCTACTCTCTGTACCTTGTCTCACATATCCTACCACTGATCCCTTGTCCACATCCTTCCTCTTACCTAGAATTCCCTCCCTCCCTTAAAAACCCTCCTAAAATCATATCTCTTTCCAAGAGGCTTTCCCTAAGTCCCCATTTCCCTCTACTCTGGGTCATCTCTTCACTTGACTGTGAGCCTCTTAAACAGTTTGATATGCAACCCAGCCCCTCAACACTTCTGTCCAGATCTTTATACTCTACTACCGCATATCTGTAATTTCTTTTAATATCTGTCTCATCCTGCAGACTGTTAGCTCCTTGTGGGCCTTGTGCACAGACTTTGTGTCTACCAACATTATTGTGTCATATTTCCCCAAGCACTTAGTATCATGCTCTGCATATGGTAAGTGCTCAATTAATATCACTGATTTCTCACAATAACATGAAAAGGAATAGTTTTCATACTACTTGGTGCAGCTTGCTTACTGGAAAATGCATGAAAGAAAATGGTGTTGCCTATATAGCTTGGAAATAAAACAAGGAAAAAGGTATTTTAGGGTGCAGGTTGGAAGTCCATTATTAATTTTTTAACCTACCAGATCATTTTTATACAGCCCTAAACTGAAAAAAAAATGTTGCTTACTGCCATTAAGTACAGAATTCTGAACAGCCATGACTTCTCAAAGAACTATGATAAACTATCATTATCTTCGACAAGACAACAATTTAACTAGGTTACTTACCACAGTAAAAAAGAACTATAGCTGATTAGTTTAATACCAATTAAATGGTAGTTACCAATTTTTAAAATATGAGTATGCACATTCCCATAAAACTTCCAGAAAATATAGTGGACTGTATGCATTCATCTCTCTAACTTCAGTACATCTGCTAAAATTTGATCTTTTAGTCTCCAGAGAATAGGCTAGAACTGCATGTTAAACTCATGACCTGTAGGCCTTTTGTCTTCTAAAAGGTTTGCATTCAACTAGTGTAACAATATCTAAAACTCTGCCCTTATACCTACTACAACTCCTGGGAAGAAGAGTTAACAAAAGACAACAGTAACTCAAAGAGAAACAATCTCCATAGGCTATGTAGGAGTTAACTGAGAAGAGGGAGAAAGAAGAATAAGACCAGCATAGCCCTAGGGCTGACAAATTGAGGATTCCTATCAGTCATCTATGCTTGGAGTTCTCAACCTCTCAAATAGTGTGGCCATATTTGTGTCTAAGTACATTGACCAGGTATTCTTTCTTTTCCTTCATAGTCACCTAGTCAGGTATCAAGGCTTTTTTAATTATTATTAGCACTTTGAACTGAACTTATGTACATATCCATCTGTAATTTATTTTAATGCCTGCCTCTCCCAATCTATTGTACTGTATTGTCCCAAGAGCTTAGTTCAGTGCTTTGCCCACAGTAGGTGTGCAGTAAATATCATTTATTGATTTATTATTAGTAGTATTTGTTAAACACTTAACATGTACCAAACACTGAACTACACACTGGAACAGGTACAAAATAATCTGGTCAGACACAGTCCCTGTCTTCCATGGGGTGCTTGCACTCTAAAGGGGAAGAAAAACAGGTATTAAATCCCTGTGGAAATTGGATTTTACAGGTGAAGAAACTGAGGCACAGAGAAGCTAAGTGACTGGTCCAAGGTCACAGAATGGGCAGGTGGCAGAGCCAGGATTATAATAATAATAATAATAATAATGGTATTTGTTAAGCGCTTACTATGTGCAAAGCACTGTTCTAAGCGCTGGGGGATACAGGGTGATCAAGTTGTCCCACGTGGGGCTCACAGTCTTAATCCCCACTTTACAGATGAGGGAGCTGAGGCCCAGAGAAGTTAAGTGACTTGCCCGAAGTCACACAGCTGACAATTGGCAGAGCCGGGATTTGAACCTGGGATTAGATGCCAGATTCCCTTAGATGCATCCCTTAGTTCTTTTGACTTCCACATCAGGAGCTCATGCTACTTTTGAGAGGCATTTCATTCAGCTTCATCATCATCATCAGTGGTATTTACTGAGTGCTTACTCTGTGCAGAGTACTGCACTAAGCTCTTGGGAGAGTGTGTACAACAGATTTGGTAGACACATTTCCTGCCCAGGAAGAGCTTCCTGCTAAAATCAAACAATCTGTGATATTTATTGAGCACTTACTGTGTGCAGATCACTGCACTAAGTGTTTGGGAGGGGACAATACAATGGAGCTTGTAGACCTGATCCCTGCTGTCAAGTAGTTAAAGTCTACAGGGAGAGACAGACCTTAGAATAAATTACAGAAAGCGGAGTTAGCAGAGTGTAAGGCTACATAAGTGAAGCAGCATGGAATAGTGGATAGAGCACAGGCTTGAGAGTTGGAAGATCATGGGTTCTAATCCCAGCTCCACCACTTGCCTGCTGTGTGACCTTGGGCAAATCACTTCACTTCTCTGTGCCTCAGTTACCTCATCCATAAAATGGGGATGGAGACTGTGAGTCCCACATGGGAAAGGGACTGTGTCCAACCTGATTTCCTTGTATCTACCCCAGCACTTAGTACAGTGCCTAGCACATAGTAAGCACTTAGCAAATACCATAATTATTATTGAGTGCTGTGGAGCTGTGTGTGTGTTGGGGGGTAGGGTGTCAAAATCCTAAGGGGTGCAGACACAAGTGCATAGGCTACACAGAAGGGAGGGCAAATAGGTTGGGGAAAAGAGAAGCTAGGCAGGAGAGAGGTTAGGCAAGGACAGGAAAGATTAACTTGGGGATAATAATAATAATGATGGCATTTGTTAATCGCTTACTATGTGTGAAGCACTGTTCTAAGTGCTGGGGGGGGATACAAGGTGATCAGGTTGTCCCATGAGGGGCTCACAGTCTTAATCCCCATTTCACAGATGAGGTAACTGAAGTCCTGAGAAGTTAAGTGACTTACCCAAAGTCACACAGCTGACAATTGGCGGAGGCAGGATTTGAACCCATGACCTCTGACTCCAAAGCTCTGTGCTCTGGATGCCAAGGATAACGGTCAACTTTACACTGTGACTTGCCACTCTGCTCACCTCCCATCATTGTGGTTTTTGGGTCCTTCCATTTCTCCTCCTCCCTCCTCTTCCCCTCTCCAGACATCTTCGCTGACACACGTGTTCCCTCGGATGGCTTTTCTTTCCAGTATTTCTACCTCATAAGGAAATGCTCCTGAAAGTATCCAGAAAGGAGACATAAGGACCTCACTGACATGAGATCATATAGTATATTCTACTTCCATCGTGGCAGGGAAAGAATCCAGTAAATGAACTAGGTGAATAGGAATCAGAGAATAGGTGTGTGTATGCGTGTGTCTATATATACAACCCCACCATCCTTGCTGTCTCATAAGCCCATAAACTTGGCATCGCTCTCCCTCCTCAAATCCAACAGACAATTACTCTCCCCCACTTCAAAGCCTTAGTGAAGGCACATCTCCTCCAGCAGGCTGTGTCTTGGCCTTTCAAGCATTTGCACCCCAGATTGATTAACTTCATCAATCAATCATATTTATTGGGCACTTACTGTGTGCAGAGCACTGTACTAAGGGCTTGAGAGACTACAGTACAACAGAGTTGGTAGACATGGTCCCTGCCCACCATGAGCTTCCAGTCATCATTTCTTTTTAGCATCTCTTCAGCCCCTACTCTGGTAAATGACCTCCTAAAATCTGACCCACACTCCTAGCCAAAAATAGGCAATTCTCTGCTGGGGTTATGCCTTCAGTTTTGAGGATGTCTAACTAAAGAGCCACCTAAGGCTGAGAAAGTACAAGTGGTGTCACACAAGCCACAGGTGCTAGAATCAAGTTCCTTTGAACAGGAGACTCTATCCTCTGGCAAAAGCTGGCCCACTAGTTTTTTCACAAAAATAAATCTCTTTCTCCAATAAAATTGGTTTGCCAGCCACTACTGTGCTGTGGATTCCAAGCACCAAGAAGTGAGGGGAAAAGGACAAATAGAACTGATACCAATATGGATGGAGAGTATAACAATAAAGAAGGTGTGAGGATAAAGGAAATAGCCTATCAACGTCTTCCTCACTATGTAATCTTCTGAAGTTAGCATTTTTACATTCTCTGGTGTGCCTAGGGCTGGAGGGGAAAGGGGAACGAACAGAAAATTGCAAAAAACTCCCCCTTTTGATCACCTAAGGCTCAGGAAAAGAGAATGGGGGTGGGAAGGGAGGAGAAGGAGAAAGGGAAATATCCTATGAATTCCCAGGGGCAATGGGAACATAAACTGAGGCTGGCAAACTTAATGAATCTCAAAGTGTGGGATTGAGGCAAGATCCTGAGACAGCTGCCCTGGATTTAACAATGATTTGCACATCAAGGGGTAATGCAGGAGAGCCAGCCCCATAACAACCAGGGAGCAGGAAATGCATGTTAATTCCAGAATGGAAAAGTGATGGCTTTAGAGATCGACTGGGTGAAATGGGGAATGCCTCACTCTTGGAGGAGGTAGGAACAGAAGAAGGGGAGAATTGGAGTGGGGGCAGCGGCTTCAGAGGGATCTTTTCAGGGTGAATGGAGCAGACCCCTGGATTCATAGAGGACAAGATGACCTAGTGAAAAGAACATGGCACCTGGAATCAGGAGACCTGAGTTCCGGGCCCAGCTCCACCAATTGCCAACTTATGGCCTTGGGTAAATCACTTCACCTCTATGCCTCAATTCCCTTATCTATAAAATGGGAATTAAAGGTTCAGAATATTATCATTATTAGTATTATCCCTTGAGCTATTAACACAGATAAATCAAATACTCAGGTATTTTCTACCCATTTTTTTTATTAGCCCTTGCCTTTGCTGTGGCTCCTTCCTTTGACTGCCTGTTTTCAGACAGTTAAGTGCACTGCCATTCCTGCAGGGAGGAAAGCAAGGGGAAGGAAAGAAGACAAAATCAGTCAGTTTTTCATCTTGTTAGCAATTCTCATAAAGGATTTGATGAGGATGGAGGTTAAAACTAATGACTTCAATGAATTCTTCGAATATGTTGTTTACGGTACTTCATTAGTCCTGGAGATTTTTGTCCATCATGAGCTAAGATAATTAAGTTGGTTGTAACTGCACGGTCCTTTGGCATATGGTCTAGGATTGGACTAGTTCTGAGATAAATGGGTGAATTAACAGTGGCCTGGTACCCTGAACAGCATATAATATACAGTTCACACCTCAGGAGACTTCACCTTTACTTCCTTTCTTAGTTACATAAGTTCAGTTTTCCCATCATATCTTTCTCCTCCATGGATAACTTTGGATCATCAAATTATTTTATAGAGCTTTTCAATAAAATATGAAAGCTGATCTACTAAATTAAAAAAGCAATGCTGAATTTCACCATAATCTGAAATTAAAAGCAAAAAAATTTATAGCTGTGGTAAACAGAATGTTAACATACTGTAGTGTGATTAGTGAATACTTTCTCACTTTTTACATGAACATTATGGAATCCTAGGGTGATTCTGATTGATGATAGACATGTATATTATAAAAATATTCCCCAAATACATTTTAACATAATTTTATCTAGTTATATTAAAATTAATGTTAGGATCACTTCATAATTTTTGTCCTGGTATTCAGAATCAAAGTATGGTGATGTCAATATCATTTGCTAACTAAGAGAGAGATTTAAAGTAAAGGTAACTAAACTCTCTTCTACCAAATTAAATCATATACTGAAGTGGATATCACTACAGGACAGTAAAAGCATAGTGAAATTCCTAACTGTTACTGCCAAGTTTTTATGGCATTTTTAAAGTGCTGTGTACTAAGCACTGAGGTAGATACAAGCTAATCAGGTTGGATGTAGCCCATGTCTCACATGGGGCTCACATTTAAAATGTGAGATATCTAAAATCCCCATTTTAAAGATAAAGTAACTGAGGCACAGAAAAGTTAAGTACTTTCCCCAAGGTTACATGACAGTCAAGTTGTGGAGCCAGGATTAGAACCCAGGTCCTCCTGAGTCCTAGGCCTGTACTCTTTTCACTAGTCCAAGATGTTTCTCAGCATTGGGAATCATTAAATGAGCTATGTCACAAATTGTTGGTGTGAAAAGTGTGGATGATGAGATACTCATTCAGCTGCTCTAATGATGTACTGAAATAGAAAAACATAAGCAGGATAGACAGAGGAAAAAAAACACTAAAGATTCAATAATGTGAAATTTCTATCAATTGATATAATCTATCCATTAGATTATAATCTATCTGTATATCTATCTATTCTATCCATTAGATTGTAAAATCCTGTGAGCAGGGATTGTTGTCTACCAACTATATTTACTGTATATAATACAGTATATACTGTACTTAATACTGTATATAATACAGCTTAATCCAGTGTTCTGCCCACAATAAAGACCTGATAAGTACCACTGATTGACAGACTGATATGTCATTGTGATGAACAATTGTGAAAGAAAGAAGAATGGAATATTAGGATAGTTTACTAGATATCACTAAGGAATGCAGTGAGTATTTTAGGACACAAAATCTTGGAAAAGATTCTTACACAAAGAACTGAAAGTAGTGCCAGCTTTAACAAATGTCACCATAGAGCAAGGGATAATCTTTAATTCAATGCAACACATAAAGAATAGTCAGTCACATGCTTTATGTTGATTATATCAGCCAGAAAGCTAAAAATCTCACCAGCATTAGCATAATCTTTGAATTATTGGCAGCATAGACATACATGTACACACATACATACACACTCCCCAGTTATTTAATCTGCAAAATGGAAACAACAACATGGTATTTGAAAGGTAGTTTCAAAGAATTTCATTAAAGGGACTGTATCCTTTTGATTTAATATAATATTTGGTGTATTATATTAAAATAATATTTTCTGTAAGGTTTTATGACACAAGGCTTTATAATACTTGGTGTATGATATTAAAATAATATTTTCTGTATCATAAAACCTCAAGTATGGATTCTTTTAAATGTAAACAAAGGTGTTTATTGAGCACTTACTATGTGCCTAGCACTGTAAGATGTTAATTTGTCATCTCTACCATTTTAAAAAGTGATGGGTAATTCTTTGGTGAGAAGTTCATTTAAGCACTGAAAAGCCCTGATAAAGGAAATGTACTGTGAAATACTGAAATAACCTGTGCTGACAATTCAAATGAAAAGTCTGATTACTTTTGAACTATTAAACATCAGATCCTTTTTGTTCCCATGTTTACATCCTTATAAACAAGCAGGAAATTCAGATCACACAATCAAATAGCTCCCCATTTGCATCCTTGATTGGTATGATAAGGACTGAAAAGCGGTTTGTGAATATATATTGCACAGCACAGAAGTGCAGCTCCCAAAACCTGCAGGCTGTGGTAGGCAATCAGGGAGGATAAAGGAAATTAAATGCAAGTCCTTTGAGAAAGGATCATTAAAGAGCCTAACAAGCTCCTTCTTTGCTATATCTATTTTAGTGAAACTAGTTTCCCATTAATTATAATATAGTCTGTTCCGTAGACCTACCCATATAATAAATATTTTCTGGTATCAGCTGAACACAAAAATTGACTACAGTGCCCGCTAATCTAATCAGTAGTTCAGTCCCTGTAAATGAACAAAAGAAAGATCTGCTGTGTGGCAAAAAAAAGTGATGGAGAGATCAACCCAATTGTAATCAAAACTGTTATAACAATAGCTAATCAATAAGCTAATAAAGTACACTACTTATCTTGATCTGAAACACAAAGAGGAAAATCAACGAAATTTAGCTGTTTTCATGTTGTTATAAATTTCCCCCTTAGTTTAAAATAATAATAATAATAATGGTATTTGTTAAGCGCTTACTATGTGCAAAGCACTATTCTAAGCGCTGGGGAGGTTACGAGGTGATCAGGTTGTCCCACAGGGGGCTCACAGTTTTAATCCCCATTTTACAGATGAGGTAACTGAGGCACAGAGAAATTAAGTGACTTGCCCAAAGTTACACAGCTGACAGTTGGCAGAGCCAGCATTTGAACCCATGACCTCTGATTCCAAAGCCTGTGCTCTTTCCACTGAGCCACACTTCCAATAACAATAATAAAATTAAGCACTTACTATGTGCCAAGCACAGTACTAAACAAGATGCAAGATAATCAAGGCCTACATGGGGCTCACAGTCTAAGTAGGAGGGAGAAAAGTTGCAGATGAGGAAACTGAGACACAGAGAAGTTACCTGACTTGCCCAAAGTTACCTGCTGAGTTTACAGCAGGTAAAGTGGCAGAGCCAGACGTAGAACTCAGGTCCTCTGACCCCCAAATCTGTGCTCTTTCAACCCATCAATTGTATTTACTGCATCCACGTAATGCTAGTTTTTCAGGACATTTTGAAATGAATAATTAATAGTCTCAAAGCTATGTGGGGTTGCTGTTTTGAGAGATGGGAGAATCCTGATCACGTTGAGATTCTATGAGGCGGAATCAGTGTTTTCAAATGATCTAGAATGCAATTTATTTTGCCAAACGTTTTTTGCCTTGATTCCTAAATCTACATATATTTTAGGAGAAAAGAAATATTTTAATGTTTGATTCATTTTCACTGATGGGATAAAATATTGGCTTTTTGTGGGATTTGGTGTACAAGAAATCTTCCTACAACTTTGCAATAATAATAATAATAATAATAATAATGGCATTTATTAGGCCCTTACTATGTGCAAAGCACTGTTCTAAGCGCTGGGGTAATCAAGGTAATCAAGTTGTCCCACGAGGGGCTCACAGTCTTAATCCCCATTTTACGGATGAGGTAACGGAGGCACAGAGAAGTTAAGTGACTTGCCCCAAATCACACAGCTGACAATTTGTGGAGCTGGGATTTGATCCCATGACCTCTGACTCCAAAGCCCGGACTCTTTCCACTGAACCACGTTGCTTCTCTCGCTGCAATAAGCTCTGAAAAATTTTTCTTCATGAATTCAAGGAATCACACTTGCCACAGGTAAATGAACTTGAACTGCACAAGGCAACAATTATTTTTCACTTATGAACAACCTTGAGATTGCCACTTTAGGATTTAACAGAAGAAATGCTAAGAACTCCCCTCTAGACTGTAAGCTTGTGAACAGGGAATGTGTAGTGGAGAATAGACTCTGCTATACTGTATTCTCCCAAGGCCTTAGTATAGTGCTCTGCACACAATAAGCACTCAGTAAATACGACTGATTTAAGAAATGGCCAGGGATAGTGTCTACCAACTCTATTGTACTTTCCCAAGCACTTAGTACAGTGCTGTGCACTCAGCAAGCGTTCAATAAATACCACTGATTGATTGATAAAAGACAAGATTCTACCTTCAGGATGAGCTGAAAGCTCCAGGACCCGCAGATGAGGTGGCTTACAAACACAGAAAATTCTCTAGCCTTCCTCTTACTTTAGATTACTGATGGTCATTAATGTTTTAAACCTCATTTTATGAAATATATTGTGTTGTTAATGCTTGGCAAATGATCCATAATTAAATGGAATGCTACACATACAATCTCCTTCAACAGTAGTACACAGTAATAAAAAAAACCCAAGACCTCATCTCTAGCATCTTGAAAGGAAATCATAATTATTTCCACATGAAACAAGAAGAGCAATGGCTTAATGAGGTTGTAAGAAAAGCTGACAAAGCCCTGGAAATTCAAGGCTAGGCTTTGCTTTTCAATCCTGAATTGAAGTCATTCAGATAAAAGATACAGCAGCTTTAGTTAAGGATAAGGTGCTAGCTCAATTTCTGCCTCTTTTTTTTTTTGGCATTTTCTAATTTTCCTTTAAACACTGCTGTTATTTAAGCATTGTTCTTACATCTTGGAATTTCCTTAACTTCGCTTTAAGGGAAAGAATTAATCTTTTATTTGTAGGGAAGTATAATAGGCATAGCTTGAAGATGTAGTGATCACAAGGTAAACATTTTTTTTAAAAGAGCATTATTTACATAAGAGGAGAACAAGTTGTTCTAACATCTTAAGTTAATCTGTATTTGGGCTGTTAATTAAGATTCTCCTGCACTATTAACTGACCTGGCTATAAAGGGCATTCTCTGAGCCAAGCACAAGAAAACAATATTAGATTTGAGCTGAAGTTTCTGAGGCAGCAGAACAATCCACAGAGGCATAGGGCTGGCTTTAATAAAATACATGTACTTTGAGAGTGTGGCAGAGGGAAAGGACACAAAGACGTGGGGGAAAAGAAAACTATACGTGGAGGAAACAGGCTTGCAGCTTGTTTTTGATAGTAATAAAGAAACTTTATGTGCAAATGGTGAGCCATTTAAATAAGGTAATTTCCCAAGTAAAATATATTTTCCTTATTATTTCCATTCAAGCTTTTCCTTGTTAAACATCAATGGGGCACTCCAGAGTGAGGTATTTCAACTGAGTGACTCTACTGTAAACTGAACTCACAAGGTTTTGAGGAGATAATATCTATATTAAAAGCTTTAATTGTTTCAGATTTTATTTCTGCAATCTATTATTTTAATGCTAACAAGAAATCAAAATTTTACTCCAGATATTTGCATTGGTCCAAAAAACTCCAAAGAATTAAAAAAACATGTGTTCATGTTCCCTTATAATGAATGCCTCAAACCCTTTTCAATGAAAGATATACTCGCTATTTCCTCAGAACATTGAGAGAACCCTTAAAAATATCCTGAATCTCCTTTTGTGTCCTTAGCCAGGGAAGGCAGAGAGGAAAGATTCCATGGAAAGATTCCATGGCTCGAAGGCAGTGTGCTGCCAGCAACTGAATGCTTAAAGAGGATAGTCAATAATAATAATAATGATGGCATTTATTAAGCGCTTACTATGTGCAAAGCACTGTTCTAAGCGCTGGGGAGGTCACAAAGTGATCAGGTTGTCCCACGGGGGGCTCACAGTCTTCATCCCCATTTTACAGATGGGGGAACTGAGGCACAGAGAAGTCAAGTGACTTGCCCAAAGTCACACAGCTGACAATTGGCGGAGCCGGGATTTGAACTCCTAACCTCTGACTCCAAAGCCCATGGTCTTTCCACTGAGCCACGCTGCTTCCCCAAAGGGTGTATGGAATCAATCAATCCTATTCATATGAAACAGCATGATGTAGTGGATAGAGTACAGGCTTGGGAGTCATAAGGTCATGGGTTCTAATCCTGGTTCTGCCACTTGTCTGCTGTGTGACCTTGGGGAAGTCACTTCACTTCTCTGTGCCTCAGTCACCTCATCTGTAAAATGGGGATTGAGTCAGTGAGTCCCACTTAGGACAGGGACTGTGTCCAGCCCGATATGCTTTTGTCCACCCCAGCGCTTAGCAGTAAACACTTAAATACCACAATTATTGTTATTATTATTACTGAGTGATTACTGTGTGCTGAGCACTGAACTGTGAGCTTGGGAGAGTACAATATAACAGAGTTGGTAGACATGTTTAGACTGTGAGCCCACTGTTGGGTAGGGACTGTCTCTATATGTCGCCAATTTGTACTTCCCAAGCGCTTAGTACAGTGCTCTGCACACAGTAAGCGCTCAATAAATACGATTGATGCTGATGATGATGTTTCCTGCCCATGAGAAGCAGGGCTCTAGCAGGAGAGACAGACATTAAAATTAATTACAGCTATGTATGTAAGTGCTATGGGGCTGTCGGTGGGGGAAATAAAGGGTACGAATCTAACCTCAGGGGCAATGGAGAATGGAGAGGGAGTAAGGGAAACAAGGGTAAAATTGAGGGCTTGGTCCAGAAAGGCCTCTCAGAGGAGATGTGATTTTAATAAGGCTTTGAAGGAGGGGAGGTGGGGAGAGTGATCCTCTGTCAGATGTGAAGAGGGAGGGCATTCCAGGCCAGAGGCAGGACGTGGGCCAGAGATCGTTGGCCTGAGTTAGAGGAGCATAGTAAGCATGCTGGATTGTCGTATGAAATCAGTGAGGTAAAATAGGAGGGGCAAGGTGATTGAATGTTTTAAAGCCAATGGTAAGGAGCTTCTCTTTGATGCAGAGGTGGATGGGCAACCCCTGGAGATTCTTGAAAAGTGGGGAAATATGAACTGAACTGTATTTTATAAAAATGATCCAGACAGCAGAGGGAAATATGGACTGGAGTGTGGAGAGACAGGAGGCGGGGTGGTCAGCAAGGAGACTGATGCAGTAATCACGATGTGATAGCTCTCCCTTCTGTGTCACCCATGCACTTAGATCTGTACTCTTCAAGCCTTTAAATATTTATTTATATTTTGTAAAGCGTGGCTCAGTGGAAAGAGCACGAGCTTGGGAGTCAGAGGTCATGGGTTTGAATTCCGGCTCTGCCAACTGTCAGATGTGTGACTTTGGGCAAGTCACTTAACTTCTCTGTGCCTCAGTTACCTCATCTGTAAAATGGGGATTAAGACTGTGAGTCCCACGTGGGGCAACCTGATCACCTTATATCCTCCCCAGTGCTTAGAACAGTGCTTCGCACATAATAAGCACTTAACAAATGCCATTATTATATATTTTTAATATTTATATTTTTAATATTTATTTATATTGATATCTGTCTCCTGCTCTAAACTATTAGCTCCTTATGGGCAGGGGAATTGTCTACCAACTCTGTTATATTGTACTCTCTTCCAAGTGCTTAGAAGAGTTCCCACCCCAAGGTTTTGATAATTAGCAATGACTGATTGGTTGATACACTCATTGATACGATATGATTGATTGTATTGTATTCACCCCATCCTGAACCCCATATCACTTATGTACACCTATCACTAAATCCTGTCGATTCAACCTTCATGACACCGCTAAAATCTGCCCTTTCCTCTCCGTCTAAACTGCTACCATGTTAATCCAAGCACTGATCATACCTTGCCTTAATTACTGTTATCAGCCTCTATGCTGACCACCCTGCTTCCTGTCTGTCCCCACTCCAGTCCAGACTTAGAACCCAGATTTTCCCATGCTCAGGCCCATGTTTTTTCCACTGTCACCCTGATTCTCCTCGATTTTAAGTGGGGATTAAACACTGGAATAGATTGCCAAATATCAGTTGTTGAATAGTGGTAAATACTGATAAAGCTTGACAATAGTCTGTCCCAGACAGTTCAGGTACTTTCTGACAGAAACAGGGCTCCATCTCCCCTTCTAGACTGTCATATTGCCGCTTCTAGACTGTGAGTCCATTGTGGGCAGGGATTGTTTCTATTTGTGGCTGAATTGTACTTCCCAAGCACTTAGTACAGTGTTCTGCACACAGTAAGTGCTCAATAAATAGAAAGAAAGAAAGAAAGAGAGAGAGAGAGAAAGAGAGAGAGAGAGAGAGAAAGAGAGAGAGAGAGAAAGAGAGAAAGAGAGAGAGAGAGAAAGAGAGAAAGAGAGAGAGAGAGAGAGAGAGAAAGAGAGAAAGAGAGAAAGAGAGAAAGAGAGAAAGAGAGAAAGAGAGAAAGAGAGAAAGAAAGAAAGAAAGAAAGAAAGAAAGAAAGAAAGAAAGAAAGAAAGAAAGAAAGAAAGAAAGAGACTCTCAGTGTCCCATTCACCTCTGATTCTTGGAGGCCTAGACCATTTGCCAACTACAGGGGTGGGAAGTGGGTGGAGTCGACAGTGGACTGGGTAATAATAATTATGGTATTTGTTAAGCGCTTACTATGTGCAAATCACTGTTCCAAGCGCTGGGGTTGATACAAGGTAATCAGGTTGTCCCACATGGGGCTCACAGTTTTAACCCCCATTTTACAGATGAGGTAACTGAGGCACAGAGAAGTTAAGTGACTTGTCCAAAGTCACACAACTGATATGTGGTGGAGCCGGAATTAGAACCCACGACCTCTGACTCCCAAGCCAGTGCTCTTTCCACGCTGTTTCTCTGTAGAACAGAGAACAGGGTAAAACAGCTAGGTTCCCAAGCACCTCCCTCTTAGACTGTGAGCCCCATGTCGGGCAGGGACTACGTTCAACCTGATTAACCTGTATCTAAGCTAGCACTTACAGAACTGCTTGATTTACAGCAAGTGCTTAAAAAATACCATAATTATTATTTTGTTTTTGGTTGCCACCACCCAATGGATAATGGATTTGAGGACACAGCCAGCCACAACACCAAAAATTATTTCTAGGCTGATGACCAAGGCCAGCTTCATGTGGTAAGAGCATGAAAAGACTTCCTCTTGCCACACTATCGAAGTGTGGCTGTGGGGTGGCAGAAAGCCAGGGCACATGGTTAAAAAGCTGAAAACTCCTGCCTGCATAGTCAAAGATCTGGTAAAAAGGGATGGGGATCATAGGTCACCTTGGAGAAATCTCTAGGTTCAGGGGCTCCAATGGACTTCCTTGTGGCATCACATGAAAACTAAAGGGGTGGCAAAATTTATCCCCTCCATCGGCAGCCAAATGCCTAAAGCCAGCATTGGTGGTGACTGATCATTCACTTCCTAGCAGCATCTCAATGGAAGAATGTTAATTAGCAGGAAACCAGCTCTAACACTCTTTTCCTTGTGGGCAAGCATTCTGAAAGTTGGCAGAAACAGAGCTCGTGGTTTATACAATTTGCTCAGTTCACATCTTTCCCTCACGTTCTCCTGATTTCTGTGTAGCCAGAGGAAAGCTGTGAACAGAGGAAAGACTATTAATTGATTGATAGGGCAGATCTCTGCAGGTGGAGCCAGTGGTTTAAAATTGAGGGAATATAAGGCAGGAAAACAAACTGCGAGCCTCATGTGGGACGGGGACTATGAAAGATCTAATTATTTGTACTTAGCCCAGCATGTAATACAGTGCCTGGCCAAATGTATTTAAAAAAAGAATAAAGAAAGACAGACCGAAGTAAAGTGAGAAGCACCATGGCCTAGTGGAAAGAGAATGGACTTCAGAGTCAGGAGAGTTGGATTTAATTCCGACCCTGCCACTTGCCTGCTGTGTGGCCTTAGGCAAGTCACTTCACTTCTCTGTGCCTCTGTAAAATGAGGATTAAATACCTGTTCTCCCTCCCTTTTAAGGCACGTGTCCCATATAGGGCAAGAACTATATCAAACCTGGTTATCTTGTCTCTGCCCCAGTACAGTGCTTGGCACAGAGTAAGCACTTAAATTCAATAATTACTATTATATTCTAGTTCTTCCTTTTTTAGGTTATGTTCACAAGAAACTTAGAACAAGGAAGGAAGGGAAGAAGAATCATTTCCTCTCAGCTCACATGAAGAGACCTCTCTTCAGGCTCAGAGGAAAAACTGACCAAATTAACTTTGTCCAATATAGTCTAGAAGTGGATTCTGCCCCCATTAAGAGCTTGAGAAGTAATTTTAACATAAAGCTAGACCTGCCCATGATAATAGAAAAAAACAAATGAGAGTTTGTGTTTTCTACCACTTCTACTTAAAATACCAACTTTTTTTTTCCACTTTGGAAACCTCCAAAACATCAACCATATAATTTAGACTTAAATATCTGCGACACTGAGTTAATGAGCATCTTGCTCTGCAAGGATCTAACCGTGAGAGCGTGGAGCATTTCATTATGTATTGCATCAGGGAATAGAAATTAAAGAAAGATGAATAAAACTGCAATTAGAGCAAGGGACATCATCACGATTGAAACTGACTTAAAAAAGTCTGTTTTTCCTTCCTTCCAGTCTTTCCCCTACTCCACTACACTTGACTCAGGCATAAAGCAACTACAAAATGTTTGTGGAGGTTTTTTCTTTTTATTAATCACTAGATCTTGACATTTGTGATAAGTATATAAGTCCTTCAATCAGCGATGCTAACCTAATAAGTATCCAAGTACTCTACCTAAAAAAGGTAAGATTCTCTGAACCGAGATTTGTCCTATTGGCCATATGCTACCCATTCTTGCTACCCATGAGAAGCAGCGTGGCTCAGTGGGAAAGAGCCCGGGCTTTGGAGTCAGAGGTCATGGGTTCAAATCCTGGCTCCACCACTCGTCAGCTGTGTGACTTTGGGCAAGTCACTTCACTTCTCTGGGCCTCAGTTCCCTCATCTGTAAAATGGGGATGAAGACTGTGAGCCCCACATGGGACAACCTCATCACCGTGTATCCTCCCAGCGCTTAGAACAGTGCTTTGCACATAGTAAGCGCTTAACAAATACCAACATTATTATTATTATTATTCACCACTTTAACAAAGATGCTTTTTATCTTCATATACCCTTCAGTCATTTAATTCCAAGTACCTTCTGAGGCACTTAATGTTATTCACAGAGCTCCATCAATCAATTGATGGCATTTATTGACCACTTAAGTGTGTGCCCAGCACTGTACTAAGTGCTTGGGAGAGTGTATCCGATTTGACAGTCATGATCCCTGCCCACAAGGAGCTTACAGTCTACAGGGGCAGAAAGAAATTCAAATAAATTACTGATGGGGGAAATAGTAGAGCACAAGGATATTTACATAACTACTGTGGGGCTGGAGAGAGTATCAAAGTGTTTAAGGGGTACACAGCCTAATGCATAGTCCAGTCGGCACAGAGGAGAGGGCGGATGGGGAAAATAAGGACTTAGGAAGGCCTTGGAGGAGAGGATATTTTAGGAGGGCTTTGAAGATGGGGAGAGTGGTGGACTGTCAGATATGAAGGGGGGAGGGAGTTCCAAGCCCAAGGAAGGATGTGGGCAGAGGGTCGACAGTGAGATAGATGAGCTAAGTATACAGTGAGGAGGTTTGGCATTAAAGAAGTGAAGTGTTGGTTAGACAGGAAAACATCACAAGATTTGTAGTGTGCTTTTAAAGCTGCTACCATACGTCTGAGTTGCAATGGCAGGCAAATGTAGTAGTACAGCACTACATTCACTTTCCTAAATCTTCTATTTTATGAATCAGTTCAGACTTTTCTTTCCAAAGCAGCAGAGGAAAATGTCATTCACTGAGAAGCAGGCACATAGCTACTAGTGGGCTAATACTGAATCCTTTCCCATGCAGATAAATGAAAGTGTATTCTCTGGTTTAATGACCAAGAGCTTATATAGGCTATATTTTGAAATGACAGGCCAGGGAAGAGTTAGAAACAGGCTATTCTTTCAGTAATGATTTTATCAATTAGGAATCCTCAAGTCTGATCACTTCAAGTCTGATCACTCCAAGGCCTAATATGCAGAGTGATATAAATGGTCTCTCTTTGCCTAATGTCTTGAAACGACAGTCTAAAATAATTTTTACATGGCTAGTCAATGATCCATGTCTGTGCTGCACTGATCCCAGTAGAAACATATTTATCATCAAATTTTCTTCACAGCACATATTCTTCAGATTAGGGAATATGATACAATCCTAGAATCCTCTTTAAAGTGGCTTTTAATTAGCTCCCATTATAGCGTGTAAACTCAAGCATTTAACACGAATTTTCAATTAGATGAGGCCAAGTTCCATCATTTTCAATTGTCTTCTTTCATCCTGCCATCTGTAGGACCATTTTATTGTATTTATTTTCTCGTAAATAAGCGAAGAAAGACAGAAGCAGAAACTGACAAAGGAATCCATGTGTCCTCTCACTGCAACATCTGTCTCTATGCTATTGTTTTTGTTATAAACATTACCAACTTTTTGAATTGTGCTTAATTGATGGCCTAGCCTTACGTAAATTGTAGCAAAAATTGTACTCTCACTTCTGGGTTCTATCTATAGATCTCACCATTCTCCACTAAAATACATATTCACGAGCTCCTGACTTTTGTTGGTGGTGGTGGTGGAGTGATGCAGCCCCCTTGGATTCCTCTTTTCTTTCACTGATGCTTTCCCCAACACAGACAGAAAGTAGCATCGTTATTGTATTCTGACAGATAGCAAAAGAGACTTTCCATCATGCTACACCAGGATTTCCGTTTATTCTCTGCTCACTCAGCCCACTGCACAATTCTCTTCTTGGGTGTGCTCCCTTAGTCCTCCTTTCCTTCACTAAGATTCACTCACTCAAGTCTTCTTACCCAATTTTTTCCAGGAGTTATTTTGCTGGCAATCCTACTGACTTCTAAGTCAGCTTCTGTCTACTTAATAGGAAGAGAGCAGTCTGTCTTAGGGATGAATAGGGACAAAAACCTAGTGGACAAGAGAATACACCCCTCTCTTCCCAACCAAAGGCATTAAATCGGATCTTGACTGGAAACAAAGGTGTCATTTTGGGGGCATGTTGAGAGGTAGGCACAACCACTTTGCTCTGCTTCCCTGAAAGAGATGCTCAATTCTTCAGTCAACAGTATTTACCAAGAGCCGAGTACTAGATTAACCACTTGAGGGGAAGGTGGGACCCAAGACCCTAAAGAGCTTATAATGTAACAGATTCTAATTGATCTCTGTTGGTAAACTGTGGATTACATGACAGGAATTGATATGTAATGTGGCAGGCATAGTCCCGCTTCAAACAACAAATCATTTTGTAGGGAAGAGGGAGGGAACGGAAGGAGGCTGTTTTTGCTCTGCAGCTTCTGAAGATACCCTCTTTAAGGGTCACAGGTGGAGGGTCAGCTAGCCAACTATTTTCAGAAAGTGAAACTCTTGGGACTGTGCCAGCCCTGCTGTCCCCTTCCCCCTTTAAGTCCTGTGCACGGCCATATCAAGCCACTTCTTGGCTCACAACAGAAAAGGAGGAAGCAACAACCCAACTGGATCTGCCCTCCTAAACCATTTTTGAACAGAATCCAATTTTGTATCCATTCCACTGAAGCTGTTTTGATTCCTTTCTTGCATCAAGATCAGCTTTTGCCCCCTCCACATGCAGGTGCTAAAAACAGCAGTGGCAGCAGAAGGGAAGCTGGAGTTTGTCTTGCTTACTGGCCTTAAACCTCCTCTCATATTGGCTAAACTCTTGGAACCTACCCATTTCTAAGCATTATCTCCAGGCCCAACAAAACCAAACAAGAGGGACTGACGTCCAGATAGGATGACCCACAACACCCACCATGGCAGGCCTCCTTGGGCTGCCTCCCGAGCAGGAGGCAGGAAGGTGTGGCTGACCAAGGAGCAACCCCAATACGGCAGACTGCAGCAGCTCAATCTCTCCCAGGTATTAATGCAAGCATAGATGTATAAAAGTTAAATGTCATCAGGCTTCCAAAAATTCCATTAATTATGGTCGAGGGGAGCAACTCCAGGCCTTTATACTGGACCTGTAACCTCGGGCAAGTCCTGCGGGCTTGGGAGTTAGAGGTCGTGGGTCCTAATCCAGGCTTCACCACTTGTCAGCTGCGTGACTTTGTACAAGTCACCTAACTTCTCTGTGTCTCAGTTACCTCATCTGTAAAATGGGGACTAAGACTGTGCGCCCTAGGTGGGACAATGTGATAACCCTGTATCTACCCCAGCGCTTAGAACAGTGCTTGGCACATAGTATGCGCTTAACAAATGCCATCTTCATCATCATTACTATGTTTCAATTTCCTCATCTGGAAAATGGAGATTAAATCCCTTTTCTCCCTCCCTCTTAGATTGTGAGAGCCATGTGGGTTAGGGCCCATGTTCATATGCTATCAATCTAGCACTTAGTACAGTGCTTGGCACATAATAAGCGGTCAATAAATACCATTTGCTAAATACCCTAACTGTTATCATTAGTATTAGTATTATTTTCTGAGAAGCTCCCTGTCCTCAGGATTATCTAGAATATTTTACTGTCTTCCAAGATTTTAGTACACTGCTCTGCACACAGTAAGCACTCAAATAGCATTAAATGACTGGCTCGGTTCCAAATCAGGTCCCCCTAGCCCAATGACTTCAGAGAAATTGTGTTCTCTAGGCCAGTCCAGGGTCTCCTACCAACCAAGAGGTTCTGTGGGGTCTAACTGGAACTATAACCCATCCTGCCTCTTCCTACCCAGCACAAACATAACCAGAAACACCAAAGGAACCAGGAACTGTGCAACCTCCCCAGGTTTCCTAGACTGAGAATTGCTGTGTCCCTGAATGGATCTTCCTACCTCCACCCAGCTGGGTGCAGATTCACCCAGAACCACCCTAATCCTAATCCAAATCCTCACGGCCTAGAATGCGGAAAGTAGTCCAGGTTCAGAGAGGCCAAAATCCACAACACCACACATGCGAGAGAGGAAAAGATATCAACCGGGATGAGGGATTGGGAACTCAAATATGAAAAACCAGCGTGAGCACAAAGCCTAAAATGTGATTGTGGTTGACCCAATATTAGTGTTGGTTTCAAAATCATATCTACACTAATACACTAATGAGAGGGGAATGTACAAAGTGAGCCTAAGGAGGCAAACCTTTCACTCAAAGAATTCTTAATCTAATAAGGGAGTCAATAGACAAAGAAAGGATAAAGATGAATAATCGACTAAGTGAATAAGTAAATAAAATTAATAAGTAAAAAACAAATAAACTGATAAATTTATGAACAGGGAGGTGGAAGAAATAATCAGGATATGGTTCCAGGAGGAAGTGGCTTTTTAGAGGGGCTTTGAAGGTGGGGAGGGGAGAAGAAGAAGGAGAGAGGTGTAGGGATGCTATTTGGTGAAGCCTAGTTTGGAGGGCATCCTGGAAGGGGGAAGGACCTGAGCAATATGTTGGAGGTGGGAAAGTTAACATCAAAAGATAATGAGAACATTCACTTGACAAGAATAAAGAGCATGATTTAAGGCTGAAAGGAAAAAGGAAGATATCTAAACAGCGAGTATTGAAACAGAGGTCAGGCGTTTTGTTTTATATGAGGGGCAAAGAGAAACTACTGGAAATTTTTGAGGAAGAGGCTAGTGTGTTCTGATAGGTGACCAAGCTGGCTTCACTAGTTTGGAGGGCGAGACAAATCTTCCAGCCTCTTTACTCTTGATCTCCTTTCCTTCAGGTTCAGAATCCTACCCATTCCAGGAAAGCCAGTTTCTGCCCACGTAAGCCTCTATCCATCATCCCTAAACCCAGGATTTTCAGGCATCAAGGGGTCACACCCCCACTGTCAGTTTGTGTGTTAACGTATGTCTTCATAAACCCAAGTCAAGGTTTAGGTTTTGGCAGTATGTATGTCCCGGGAGGACTCAGCCAGGGCAGCAATGGGTGGGGTTTAATTTTACATCAGGAGAAAGTGAGACTAGACCTGAAGGTGCTCCCCTTGGCCTCCCTAGTTTTCTTCAGAGAGATCACATAGACAACAGCTGGAGTTCATTATTTCATCCCTTCCCCTTGACTACTAGAAGTCCTTGTTCTTTTCCACTGAAGAAGCCCAGCACTGCCACAATGAAAACACATCCCAGGATTCACCCACTGGGCCCGTTCTTACAGAGCTTGTTTTGAGTATTTACAAAATAGTTTTCAAATCATCCCTGAGATGAAAGCAAAAGGCGGGAAAATATGAGAAAAACTAGCATTCGAGCCTACTGCACACTTTATCCTTCAACATTAATTCTCAGTGAGAAACAATATTTAAGAGTACTTGTCATCTCTCCAAACATAGCAAAGATTAAATAAGTTAGCATGGAACATTTGCACACTTAAATTTGTTTTAAAGAGAGAATTTTTCTCTCAGAGGTATCATAATAACCTTGTGATATTGTGGTTGCTATGGTGCCTGCTTTTGTGTTGAATAATATAGACTTAGGTAAATCTGCATAAGCTATATCTGTCCTAGGAGTCTAAAGCCATACTAACATGTGTATCCTTATTTTAATTGAAGAAACGTGTTCTAGGACTGAGCCATAGAATATAAATACTTATCCTCTGGAATCATCATGCTTTTCATGGTAGTTTCATTAAGCACCAAGAGAGTATGTTCTTCATTTTTCCCTAGCTAAACTTCTACACTCCTTGCCAAAGAGCATTTTTTCCTTAATATTTTGTTAATGTTTTAAGAAAAAAAAGAACACATTTTCAGTATTTTTCAGATAATACAAAGCTCAACCTTGATTTCTACTACATATGCGAGTTTTCATTTTGATGAAAAGTAACATAATACTCTTCTTTCACCAACATTCAGTCTGTATTTGTGACCAAAAAATGATGTTTTAATATACAATGAAACCCCTGAAACTTACCACTGTATTAATTCTCTGGCTTTTCTCTCTTTCGCCTCTTAGAGCCTCAGCATTCCCTGGAATCCAGAACTATATTATCACCCCATTCACCCCCCAATTTCCTTTTGCTAAACTGACTACAGCATGTTTCACTTTTCTGAAAATAATACAGTTCCAAGCTCTTTTCTTCATACCATTACTTTTCATAAAGAAGTTGCCGAAGAAACAGACTATTTGTAGTTCATTTGGACAATCTGGAAGGACTCTAAGTGCCCTCACCAATATTTCATACTCTCCAGTTGTTTGCTTTATCTCAGCAGGGATAACCAGGGTATAAGCCATTTCCAGATGAACGATAACTACATTCCAGGTTTCACAGAGGAATGGACATTTTGTTATTCCTTACTGTATCTCATGATGTCCAAGATAACACCTAAGCCAAGCAACTTTTCCTCCCTTCTGGAAATTTAACCAGCAATCAATAAGAAGTCTTATACCAACTGGAAAAGTCACTATCATTTCAGAGGTGAAAGGGATTAGACACACAGGAGCTTTCAAACAGAAAAACTAGAACTATCTGTTTCTAAATGGTACTAATTTATCTATATGGCATTATTACGGTTTGAACAATATTCGATTCTCTCAGTGCCCAACAAGCTAGAGTAACTTGTGCAGGCATTTCTGATTTTCCAATGGACTTCTTTCAAACAATCAGTTTTTGCAGGGAGCAGTAAGCTTGGAATTTCTCTTGGCCTGGAAGGAACCAAAAACACTAGCAAACGTCTAAGGGATTCAGAATTGGCTTTAGTAGTGGAATCCCAGGTTTTTCCCTGCAGATGTGCAAATTTTTAGACTGTATGCTATCTGTCCCTCTGGTTTCCAAAAAAGAAACAGAAACTTCCATTTCACAGGTAACAGCCACAACCTTATTTATTCACTGTTAATTGACAGCAAATGTTTGGAGAGCTGGTATCCTGTTAATTCCTTTATCTATGGATCTCTAGCCAATCAAGCACATGCAACAGGAAGTTGCTCTTGTCTTCTCTTTACTATTCAAAATGATAAGCATAAGACCTTTCCCCCAACCCAAAATGGAGTTGTAGGTTTTCTTGGTTGCTGCACCACTGAGATTCATGTAGTATCCAACTGGATAAATCGATATCCCCACTGGCTCCTATCCTTGTTCAATTTACTTTGTTCACTTCCCATGTTGGTTGTTGACTGACACGAAGACCATTTATGGCTTTCTAGTATATCTACCCATCTTTATCTTAAATCAGCATATCTGAAAAAACTTAGCAATAGGCCAGAGAGACAGGAGGTTTTTATGATAATGGCTTATTTCAACTTGCAATTGGGTTAAGCCTTTTCTGGCATACAAGATGAGGCTGTGGAAATGCTCATTTTTAAAGGGAACTTTAAAATCTGATCCATTAACTTTGTAATTACTTGAATATCGGAGGAGATACCAGCAACAATTCTAGTGGTTTTACTTTGGCTTCTGAAACCATCTCATGTAAATTCTCATCTTTCCATTTTCAGTATAGTTCCACTCCCATTTGGAGATGGAGTTTAAAGAGGAAGAACTACCTTAAGGTGAAGAACCTGATATCTACCACACTGTAAGGAAGTTTTCCCTTTCTCAAACACTGTCCAGCGGTGCATCACCATGCCTGAATTGCATCAGCCCTCAGTAAGTACTGTGTAATAAAAATGAACTATAAAGAGGGACTACACAAAGGTTTTGGGGAACACACATCTCGAAGAAAAAGAAGTTTCATGTATTTGACAAGGAATCATCATTTTCAATTACTCTGGGTCAACTGCAAGTGTTTAGTAGGGTCAAGTGCATTTTACGGCATCCAGTTGTTTTTCCTGGTTTGATTCTAAAGGACCATTATGCAAAAGCAAACCAATGCTTGCAGATATCTTGAGGCAAAGTCTGAAATGAAAATATGTAGTAAAAGGCTATCCTGTGAAAATGCAGTAATAACAATAACATTTTTTTATTTATGTAATGTCTTTGTTCTAAGGGGCTACAGTGTGCTTTGCAAACATTATCCCATTAATCAAAATAGCAGATTCCTAGGCTAAAGTATTTTGATGTGGCTGGTTAGAAATGTCAGAAGTTCCTCTTTGGAAATCGCATACTGTTATTTTTACACTGTTTCAGCAATATGAAATTAGAAAATAATCAATAACAATTATGGTATTTGTTAGACACTTACTATGTGCCGCGCACTGTTCTAAGTGCTGAAACCGACTGGGTTCTCATCTTGTCGCAAAACAACTCCTTCATTAAACTATTTACCTCTAATTTCTCCTAAGTGCAGCGAAAGCCAAGAACTGCTAATCTCAGTGCCATGATCAATATTTTAAATTGATTCCTTATAAAATTGATTTTACAAAATTACTATTTTGAAATCAAGACTATCTGGGTTACAAAGAAACCAATTTAACTGATTATTAAGTGATCCCTTTCTCTGCCCTGCTTTGGCTGGGGAGCGGGACAGCCAGGTTTGCTAATAAAGTTGCTAACCTATTTTGGTTTTTGTGGGGGACAGAGAGGGGAAAAAGTAGAGAATGTAAGGGAAAAGACAGGAATGAATAGAATTGTATATCCCCCTTCTCAGATTCAGAGCTCTGCGGACACCCTCCACTCCTGAACAACAGCTACTAATGTATAATTTCACAGAGGAGATGGCAAGAGGATAAGCTGGGGATATTGTCTGTCTGCTGTGCCCATGGAGAGTACTTTCTCCATCCACACAAATGCACATGGCAACCCTGCAGCTGGCTGAATACAGCTCCTAGGAACAGCAGCACATTTTCTCCTGAACCCAAGTGAAAAAGAGAATCCAGGAGATAGCTGTATTCCCCCTGCACCTGGGAAAATTACTCAGTGTGAAGGGGAGGAGAGAAAGTAGGAGGGAAAAGAGCCCATAGGTGCCAGCTTTCCCATGGATTTCCAGCAGTGAGAGTGATGCCATCTTGTTTCTCCACATACCTACTGGGGCTGGATTCTTGGCTTCATTCATCCGGTCTCCTACAAGTCCTAAGAGCTCCCAAGTGGGGCTGAAAAGACACCCCCCACCACCACCCAGATTGGGTCTAACCCATTAACACTTTCACTCCCAAGCCCCATGGTCCCTGCTTGCTTTCTAAAAAAAAAAAAAAAAAAAATCACAGACCTTGGAAGAGAGTGAAATGAAGAGGATCAGGCTAGTGTGCCACCCTGTTAAATTGGAGGGAAACTAGGTGCCTTTCCATTGGTTACAATCTCTTTTCACATTTACAAAGAAGACCTATGGGTAATTGGAATGAAAAAACCCAAATTAAGCCAGACCCTGAAAGGGAACAGGAACTGGGGGAAATTTTCAGAAATGTAGAAGAGGATAAGAATTTTTCTTGCTAGGTGATAAAAGGCTAAAAGTCCAGGTTGTTTCCTTTATTAAAACATCTATGCTGAAGGACTTGTTTTTATGCAGTTCCTCAAAGACAAAGACGAGGTTGTTATGGGAACCGTAGCTCTGAGTATCCTGACTTTTGTGAATGTGTAAAACTTATGTAAGTGAATGTTTTGCTTTAACTACTAAGTATCCTTCAGAGTGAAATACAAACAACTGTCTTTTAAGTAAGCACATACTTTGGTAACCTAACTCTACAGATATGTAATATTTATGATTAAGAAGTATTTTCTGCAATTCAGTAATATATTAAGTATAATATGTACTATTACATATATATAATATAGTATGCAGTAAGTATAATACATTTGTGGGTGGGAATATGCAAACACATGACTGTAAGCTTCTTGTGGGGAGGGAATGTCTACCAACTCTGTTGCATTGTACTCTCGCAAGCACTTAGTACAGTGTTCTACACACAGTAAGAGTTCAATAAATATCATTGATTCTTTCATTATTTATCAAATTTATGGATTGGATGTGCTCTATCTTCCTAAAGATGAGTGTATGAAATTGATTAAAAAATAGCATGGAGAGTTCACTAATTGAATTAGTGTGGTTAATTTTTCAGGATGGTATACATTCTCAAAATCAGTACTTTTCTTGAAAATAGTCTTTTTTACACATTTGTACTCCTATGAAAAAAAGTCTCCCTCTCTCTCCCCTCCCACTACCCCCTGTACACCCCTTCAGAATTTCCTTCTTGAACTAATCAGGCTTTAGCTCTTGGCCCTAACATTACTGTTGTAATATTAAAAGTATTTATTTCTTCATGTAATTGAGTTTCTACTGTCAGATTTTTCTAAATTTTTTCACACAAATATGTTCCACATAGGTGGATCCTGAGGTCTCAGATATGCTTTGCTTTATATATTAAAAGGCAATTCTGATGATGGTGGGGTTTTTCTTCTAGAATTTAAATATTATGCAGATGTCAGCCCAGTTAGAACATTTCATATGGCAAGAACAGTGTGTGTACTCAGAGGGGGAAGAAAAATCTAGCAGCAGAAAAACGTATAGCCCTATATGTTATCGGAACAAAATTAAGTTAGACACTTTTAAGAAAATATGTTTGAGTGTATAAAATTGACCTAAGATGACAGATGTTTTACTTCTTGTTCTAAATAAAAAGAATACATCTTTGCTATTGAAGAGTTTGAAAGATGGCATGGTGCAATCCTTTTTTATATTTGTCTAGAGTTTTTACATTTTTATTCCTTCCCGAGAACAAATCAAAGGTTTTGTCCTTAAAATCCATCACTGCAAGAGTAAAGCCTTAGTCACACATCTTTCTAGTGCCTGACGATTAGGGCTACGTTTTTGTTATGGTAAATAAGTATCTCTTAGAAGTTCAGAAGGTCCTTGGAGTAATCGTTCCCAAAGTCTCAGGAGAAAATAATCTCTTCCTTGCCTTTATATTTGACCTAGTTGATTCTTTTCTCCAAGAATCCTAGGACCAAGTAGGACAAGACAAGCTTTGTAACCAAGTTGGATGAGTTGGGCTGACTGTGGTTCCAAGAAAATGAGCAGCCTTTTCAAGAAGATGCTCTAGTGGAGGGAGAGAGATGTTCTGCACAATTAATGTTGGCGAGAGGGTCATTGAGTAGGTCAAATTTTAACTGGTGGCAATAGATCACTCAACAGCCAATGGTGAGTTGATGAAAGCATTTGATTGGCCTGTGCCATATGAACCCAGAGAGAAGGGACTTTTTTTAACCTGACAAAGAGGTAAAATGTTTGGGGAAAAGTCTATAAAAATATTTATCAAATTATAGCAGTTCTAAATATTCACTTTTTTTCTTGAACTGCCATTTTGAAGTGATTTTTAGCCAACTTTTCTTTCAAACTACCAAATGACAGTGTGTAAATCAGATTCAAACTAAAATAGTTGTGAACAAAATCAAGTTACTTATTACCAAGCTAATTCTTGTTTTATCTCTCCTGAAGCAGAGAGAAATACTTAAAGACATATTCTCTAGGATATATGCTACGTTAATATCAATACTCATGTGCCCCGTCATTTAACTTGTTTGAATGCACTTCAGATCTTGGAGCTGATCTGTGTTCAATGTACTTTTGAAACTGACTCTTTTTACACATCCTTTGTGGGTATAAATTGCCACTGCAAAGCAAAGGAATCTTGGCCTAATTCAATCCTGCCTGCTCTTCCAGCCTATTCCCTCTATCCTTCAGACTTCTCATCATCTCTTGTTTCTCCGTACATCCAAGATTTTTTTAACCCAGGGAAAATTATTTTTGACAGAAAAGATCATTTGTAATTAACATTTTGTTTCCACTGTACTAAACGATGAGGGGATTTGCATTTTCTGGTGCTGAATCATTGTCATCTTTGTGAATTATTTGCCATGCTAATTTGCTTCTGCTCCTACCAAATTTGGATTTTTACTAAATTTCAGAGTCCTTTTTAATTAAAAGATTCAACCAAAATATCCTGAGATCTGGGCTTTTCATAGAGCAAGAATACTCTTCTCACAGCCAGCTGAATGTAAAGCAACAATATCTAGTACAGTAATGAGATGACTTCCTTTGATTGCTATTTTATCCTTCTGCTGTTACATCACATTACCCTATTTGCCTTTCTATTAAAACTAGACAGTAGGCTGATGGCTTCAAAGATTTATCTAGAAAAACCTCCAAATCCTTTACCACTGTCTTCTCCTAAAGGACTTCCCTATTCACATCAGTACATTTTCTATTTTTGTCTTACATTTAGGTAAGACAAAACTCTACACTGCTCTCATACAAAAAAAATAATAATCAGGGCCCTGTCTACTTGACCTTATAATCTAATGATGAACCACAATTAGACAGTGCAATCAACTCACTGCTTGCTTAACCCCTTCACTGCTGCTAATATCCCATTAGCAGTATCAACACACCACCTTTTCAATGAATTGAATATCCGGATTCCTTACCTTAATTACAACTTTATTTAGTACAGAAGAGACTGATAAAAGTTTTTCTCTATATAATCAGATAATATTTTTCATTAAATATCAAACCTTCCTAGGATGAGGCCAGAACTGTTTAAAAGTTAATTTCAATACCACCCTCAAAATGGGTATCTAGATCATTCAAATTTCTTGATTCCCATTCCTTACCTGATATAGAAAAACAATCTTCTCAACATCCCCCAGTGTACAAAAAAACGCATACCAAACTGAAGATGTCAAATTACTCAGGGAGAAATTTTGAGGCCATTCTTCATTGATAAATATTAAACTCCACAAGAAAAGCATTCCATTTTATTTTTAAGCATTCTGGTGTAAAACCCTGAAACTGCATCACTAAAATGTGGTGTTCATTTTCCCCTTCTTGGCATTTTGGCTTTTGCTTCAAGTATACAAAACTCCGATTTACTTGTTACTCTCATCCCACTTTCAACTGTAAATTAAAGATACACCAATGCAAAAGATCTCAATATTTGTTCTCTCTATTTTGGGGGCTGACTGGTTCATTTCTGAATTAGGGCTAGACCTGCCTGAATAGCTGAGAATGAATGTTCCACAAAGTGTGGATTTACTTTTACTAAATCCTTTAAGTATTAAAGCTCTTCACACCATTTGGTCTTGAACTGATCCAATAGGGAGGTGTAGACCCTAGTGACAATAAAGAGCCATCTGGCAAAGTGAACTCAAGGCAAACAATGACAAGCAGAAGTGAAAAGAATTGCAATGATTTCCACAAACATGTGAAATACTATAAACTGTGTGACTTAGCAGCTTCCTTCCTAGGCAAGTAAACAAACGCAACATGTCTGCTGTGTGCCACTCTGTTTCTGTGAGAGGAGTACACCCCCCCACCATTTGCATTTAGCTTAAAAAAATATGCAGATTGGCCGACAAAAAAAAAATAAGAACTCACCAGACGTCACTTTTCCTTGGCTCTTTACTGTCAGGGTGATGTACTGGAAGTCTTTATTTCTTTCAGCTTGGGCCTCTCAGTGGTTCATTCTCCTTCCAGCCTGTTCTCATGCCTTTCTCATCACCTGCTGAGGCCTTGATCGTGGACACAGGGCAGACAAGCAGCAGGGGACAATTAGAGAAGAGTTCAGGCTTTGATCATTTGACCATATGTGAATACAACAGCTGACCACATGTTTTAAAAGACAACTAACTTAAAAGTATAAAAAAATCACAAAGCAAGCATAGATACTGAAATTTACATTTTAATTATCTAGCACAATGCTGTATTCAACTTTTGCAAAATATTTAATATACAAAAATACATCTTGTCCCCACTACCCCTTCTCTCACCCTCTCCCTCAACTCCCCCCTGGGAAGGGAATGCACTTTTCTACTTCTCCATTCCCCCCACCCCCTTTTTGCCCCCCTCCCAAAAAAGTGTCCCTTTTCAATAAAACATTCAAACACTCTGGAAGGTTTAAATAAATCCTAGCAGTATATTTTAAAATCTGTTCATAACTGTAAAGATGTTGGCACAATTGTAACAGGATTAGATTTAAACTAGACAAGCCTCATTTAATTAAAATTAAATTTTAACAAAAAGTTTCTGTAATAAGAATGTGAAGTTGGATTTTACAGCGACAAAAGAACATTAAGTGTTTTCATTAGCTTCCCCGCAATTTCTTATAACTTGTGCCCATTCTTAATCTATGAAAATAAACAAAATGCATAAATACTTATTCTAGTTAATTGAAATATTCTTAACATTACTTAGGTTAAAGATCATTTCTCCATATCCACTGTCCAATTTTTTAAGGTTTAATGCCTGTTATTTCCATCAGACTACTGAAGTTTCTGCGGTTTTGTATTTTGGCTTAAACATATCACAGCTGAATTTATTTCATTCTGACTAGTTAAACCATGAATACATGACCAGACAGTTTAGAGGGCTTTATTGTTCCGTGTTTTTTGTATACAATAGATGATTTATCATCATTTGTGGAGATATAGCATCCTACTTATCTTCTGCACCTACTAAGTAATTAACATATTCATGAAATGGTTATTTACTCTCAAATAGTAGGATAATAGAAAAATAACACTAATTGTTTTGACAGCAGTTTACTTAAGAGTTATCTGGGGGAACAAATGTTTCTTTTGTAGTCCTAAGAGGACTAAAATGCCCTCTCTTTTTGTAAACATTTATCTATGAATTAAGCTTATTTTTCTTGTTTCTTATTAACAACACCAAGGAAATTTTGAATGAAAAAAAATATTCAACTTAAAAGTTATCCAATTTAGTTAGAATTTTTTTTTTTACAGTATTCCAATGGATTTTTTCCCCCCTAGATAAGAGACTTCGGTAAAATGATCACATTGAACATTACTCTCAATCATGATTTTTATTACAAGTGTGGTTAGTGTTCAAGGCATTTTTACATATATTTATGTGTGTGTGTTTCATAGATTTATTTTAGTTCCTTGTAAAAAAAAAATCTGTATTTAATTTTGTATCTTAGATTGAACTGAACTGCATTTATATCCTTTGCAGGAAGAGCCTTAGGCACAGGATTTCTCATTTTAGGACGACATTTTTCTTTTGAAAGAATTTATTTTCAGGGCTCTTCAAGTTAGGAAATACTACCTCATATAAAACAATTTTGTTTTAAAGAATCGTTCTTCTCAAATAAAAATGACTATGTCCTGCAATAATTTTTAAATATTTTATGTTCAATGATCATAACACACTAAACTGGACATTAAATTGGCTGCTCTTTGCTGTTTAGTACTTCCAGATTGAGCCAGATAGCCAAAAGTCTACTAATCACTTTCATTTTCCCTATAAACTTCTCATCTTTTTTTTTCTGAAGCCCTCTACTAAATGAGCCCCACAATTACCTTTTATAGTATGAAAGGGAAACAGGTCCTACCACTACTAATAACTTGCAGCTAGCTATAGAGCAAGTTTCACCCTTAAAGAGTCAAATGATTTTCATCACGGGTTATTTGTCTCTGGTTCTCTAGAATCATTTCAATATACGCAATTATTTCCACCCAATCACAATACATCCTATGTTTACAAATTGGAGGTGCTTTTCAAAATGATGTAGACTCCTGCCAATTGACACTTGCCCTAGTTGCCATACTCTAGGGGCTTACAATCACAAAACCCCCCCAACCCTACTGTTGTGAATGGGGATGAGGGCAAAGAGTCCAGCCCCCAGCCCAATCAATCAATCAATCGTATTTATTGAGCACTTACTGTGTGCAGAGCACTGTACTAAGCACTTGGGAAGTACAAGTTGGCAACATATAGAGACAGTTCCTACCCAACAGTGGGCTCACAGTCTAGAACCCACACCCGGAGGGAGCTAGTAGCCCAAAAAATTCCCGGCATCAGCTCTGCAAGCATCTTAAGGAGAGAATACATGCAGAGCCCGTGCTAAGTGTAGTGTGAGCCAAAGACAGTCTGGTTGCCGGATCTGGGAAGGGTAAGAAAGTGAGTAACAACTTGCCCCAAATCAGGTACACTCTTCAAACTAGCCCTTCTACCTGCAGAGTCCAAGAAGCCTGGTTCTCCAGTTATCCCGCACCATCCTGCCCACTGGGGTCACCATCATCTGAGGTCTCGGAGTCCCCCCGCAACCCCGTGGCTGCTTATTCATCCATTTATTCAATCATATTTATTGAGTGCTTACTGGGTGCAGAGCACTGCCCTAAGCACTTGGAAAATACAGGTCAGCAATAGAGGCATGTGAAGGGAAGAGTGACTTTTTTTAATGGCATTTATTAAGCGCTTACTATGTGCAAAGCACTGTTCTAAGCACTGGGGAGGTTACAAGGTGATCAGGTTGTCCCACGTGGGGCTCACAGTCTTAATCCCCATTTTACAGATGAGGTAACAGGCACAGAGAAGTTAAGTGACTTGCCCCAAGTCACACAGCTGACAAGTGGTGGAGCTGGGAGTGACATGGGGAAGCAGCACGATGTAGTGGATAGAGCACAGGCCCGGGAGTCAGAAGGTCAAGGGTTCTAATTCTGCCTCTGCCACTTGTCTGCTGTGTGACCTTGGGAAAGTCGCTTCACTCCTCCGTGCCTCAGTTCCCTCATCTGTAAAATGGGGATTGAGACTTTGAGCCCCATGTGGGACAGGGACTGTGTCCAGCCCGATTTGCTTGTAACCATCCCAGTGCTTAGTATAGTGCCTGGCACATAGTAAGCGTTTAACAAATACCACAGTTATTAAAAGGCAACTCCCTCAAGATGACAGCCCTAAGTAACCAACCACTCCCTAAAACCTGAGCTCACCCATGTGCTGCAGGGAAAACCAAAGGAGGAGGGAATTGGGAGGCCAAATTCCGCTACGGTCAGGACAACCTCACCTGCCACGCACTTCGGGGGTCTCCCCACCCCTTCCAAAGAGTGGGATACTAGAAGGACTTCCACCCCACAGGGTCATAGGAAGAGGATCGGAATGACCTTGGGCCCAAGTCACCAGCCTTTAAAATCCCCTCTCTCGGGACTGTAAAAGCCCGACACTAAAGTGGTACTCCTTAAGTGAGATAAGGTTTCTCTATGACAAAAGTACCTCTAAATCACACATAGGTATCCATCTGTTAATCGAGGTCTCCTCTAACCTCCCTTGGCAGGCAGCTCTAATGTTGGTCAGCTTGATTCTGTAAACATGCCTACCAAAGCAGCATGGAGTAGTGGATAGAGCACGAGCCTGAGAGTCGGAAAGTCCTGGGTTCTAACCTCAGCTCCACCACTTTTCTGCTATGTGACCTTGAGCAAGTCACTTCACTTCTCTGAGCCTCAGTTACCTATCCGTAAAATCGGGTTTTAAACTGTGAGTCCCACATGGGACAGGGACTGTCTGACCTGATTTTCTTGTATCCACCCCAGCACTTAGTACAGTGCCTGGCACATAGTAAGCGCTTAACAAATACCACAGTTATGGTTATTAAAACTGTGGTGTTGATCTCAATCTATATGGGGAGGGCTTGACACTAGATATAAACCCAACCTTTCTAGGGGTTGGGCTGGACAAACAGGGCCAATATCTTTGGAGCCTTTCATTCATTCAATTGTATTTATTGAGCACTAACTGTGTACAGAGCACTGTACTAAGCTCTTGGGAGAGTACAATACAACAATAAACAGAAACATTCTCTGCCCACAACGAGCTTACCCAAGTACCTCCAGTCTCACCCATATATCTGCTCCAGAGTCCCTGGCAACAATATGGGCCTTCGGTTGGCAAAGCACATTGCAGACCCTTTCTCCCTAACCCCGACCTCTCTGCAACCCTGATGACCTCAGGTCAATCCCCAGACCACACACAAGCTGGCAGTGAGGCAAGGTAGAGAGCAAAGGGTCTGCAGCACCCAGGGAGCAACTGTCCCTCAGAAGACTTCCAGTCCAATCCACGATGACCAGATCCCTGGATAGGGTGGCCACCAGTGGCCCCAAGGACCCCAGACAAGACAACGCTACCAATGACACATGCATTATGCACACAGTGAAATGCAATATCACACATACCATTTTCCAGAATTTATGCGACCCCAGAATATTTGTCTGGGGAGACCCTGATTCTCCCCCACGCCAATACACTCTTTCTTCAGCACCTTAGCATAACCCTCCCAAGTCTGTATAAATTCTGGCTCCATGTCTGAGCCATGGAAGTTGACAGACAGAGCCACAGCACAGGGAGAGCGATGAAAAATTTTAAAGGACATAAAATTGTCCGTTCCAAATCTGTACCTGAAGAGGGAAAGGACAGCTGAAAACTGGACAGTCTGGTATTAAACTGAAGGAAAGGCCTCTCTTCTCCCAAGGGCCCAAGTCACAGTGGAGGTGGGCTCCAGTGGGCATGAGCAGTGACAGTGAGGGAGAAACAAAGAAAGATAGGGAGAAGGGCAGAAGGGGAAATACCAAGGAAGAGACAAAGATGGAAAAGAGAGGAGCAGGAAAGGAAGTAACACTGTAGTAAGCACGTGGAAGTATCTACCAATTCCACTGTATTATATGCTCCCACGTGCCCGCACACAGTAAGCATTCATTAAATAGCAATTATTGGTTCTAGAACCAGTTTTTCTATAGCTATACCTTTCAAGTCTCCAGTCTCCCCTTCTCCCCCTGACCCCATCCCACAGTCCATTTAGTCAATAAATGAAAATACCATAGAGCTTTTCAAAAGAAAATAGTCCAAAACATTATTTCAGTTTGTTTCAGATGGAGTGATACCACTCTGGAAGATACAGCAAAATGGAATATTTCTGAATTCAAGACATTTCAATACTAAAGATTTGCAAATGGTTCATATGACACACTATGTTACTTGGTAAGTATTCCTTAGTGATGACAGCAGTGCTATTGATTGATGTGCAAGGCAACTTATCCAAAGCAAACAACTGCAAAATAGATTTGTTTAAAATAGATTTATGGCACCTTTAGGGAAGCAAGGAGCAATAAGCTGGCTTTGCTGGATAGAAATTGGGGAAATTTGGGCAAACAACTTCCCTTTGCTGCTTGGCCTCTTCCTGGAATTAGAGTTGAGGGCTCTTAAGTCTTCTTCCAGCTTGGGCTGGTGGTACACTGGGCATTAAGATGGCCACTGAAGGCACACAAAGTCACATATGTTAATGCCAAGCACTCAACTCAGGGCCTCAGGCTAAAAAGGGTGAAAGCAAAATAGGAGAAGCAGGTCAATGTCTCATTTTTGTCACTCCCACTATGTCCTCTTCCTCAGACTCTCCTTTCTGCCTGGACACCACATCCAGCAGGCCACCGCTCTCCCCAACTTCAAAGTCTTTCTGAAATCATATTCCTTCCAGTAGGTCTTCCCTGATTTAACTTTCATTTTCCCCATCTGTCAATTTTTGTTTTGCCAGTACTGAATTCTGATCCATTCCTGTATATTTTCATTGTGTATGTAATAGTGTCAAAAACTACTCTGACCAATTTGAATTTTTTTAATCCACCTAATTTTCTGAGTAAGCTTGCACTTCAAAGGACTCTGCTAATGAGATTCCTAGATCCATAATTTACTCATCTTCTAAACAATCTGGATTTTTGCCCAATTATTTGTGGTAGTTTAGACATAGTTCCAAAATAGCATTCTAATTCCCAATTGTGCTTTTCCAAGTTAAGCAATGGAGCAGAAAATAAAAATACAAATGGGATGTTTTTGTTCTTGGCTTACAAAGTCTTTCTCTCCTGCAGACTAATTAGCAGCTATAAAAATTAAATCAAATACTGTGGGTAATTATCAGCAAACTTCCCATTTTTCATCCTGAACTGGAGAGATGAGTGGCAGTGCATTTATGACCTTTTCCAAGGAAGACTAACAATAGTTTTTCTTTAACAAAATGTAAGTTTTGGGGGAGACAGGATACCTTAATATTTTATTCTAAATAAAACTCAGGTACATTAAATATTAGACCTAAATATTGCTAGACGTGTAAACTTTTCCCTTTTTCCTGTTATGTTGTAAATGGATCTGCATAGATAATTAGGATACACTTAATTTTAAAAGAATTGGAAAAACAGAAGATACTATGGCTGCTATCTCTCCCCTCCCTTGCAAATTTCCTCTTTTTCCCTCCTCCCCCATCACCATCCTAGTCAAGCTTCCAGCTTCCAAGTTAACTTAGAGTCATCTGGACTTCTCACTCTCTTTGGCTGTCATATCCAGTCTGCCATTAACAACTATTAAGAGTCATAATAATTACTGGGTGCCCACCAGGTGCAATGCACTGCTGTATTAAGCCCCTGCTGAGTATATAATAGAAATGTGACATATTCTCTGCCCACAAGGTGCATACACTCTAATACAGGTGACCTACATAAAAATGGATTTCTAATAGTCAAGTTGAGAAGCGTGGCCTAGTAGACAGAGAACAGGCCTGGGCATAAGAGAATTTGGGTTCTAATCCTGACCCTGCCACTTGTCTGCTGTGTAATCTTGGACAAGTCATATAACTTCTCTATGCCTCAGTTACCTCATCTGTAAAATGGAGGTGAAGACTGTGAGCCCCATGCGGGACATGGGTCCTGCCCAACCTGACTAGCTTGTACCTACCCAAATGCTTAGTGCAGTGCCTGGCACATAATAAGTGTTCAATGAATACCATTTTCAAAAACAATACGATCCCTGTCCTCAAGAAGCTTATAGTCTAGTCAGGGAGACAGACACTGAGATAAATTACAGACGGGGGAAGAGGCTGAGTGTTGTGATGTGTACAAAAGTGCTGTGGGGTTGGGATAGGGTAGGTTCTTGAGGGGTACACATTTAATTGTACAAGGCAGGGCAAATAGGATGGGAAAGTGAGGGGTTACGCAGGGAAAGCCTCATGGAAGAGATATGACTTCAGCAGGGCTTTGAAGATGGGGAAAGTAGTGGTCTGTCGAAAATGTAGGGGCCAGAGGGAGGACATGAGCAAGGGGTTGGCTGGCTGCAAAACAGACAACCCTGAGGTACAGTGAGTAGGTTTATGGTCCCCAATTTCCAATCTCCCTGGAATATATCCCCTCCAACTGCTCCTTCAGCACTTCTGCACCACTTGAAGCACTTAGTACGGGGCTCAATAAATACTGTTAATTGATAAAACACTCCACAATTATGGTATTTGTTCATTCATTCAATCACATTTATTGAGCACTTACTGTGTGCACAGCACTGTACTAAGCGCTTGGAAAGTACAATTCGGCAACAGATAGAGACAATCCCTACTCAACGGGCTCACAGTCTAGAAGGGGGAGACAGACAACAAAACAATAACATCAATAACTCCAAAATAGATAAATAGAATTAGAGAGATATATACACATCATTAATGAAATAAACAGAATAATAAACATATACAAATATACACAAGTGCTGTTAAGCACTTACTCTGTGGCACATCTCCTCCAAGAAGCCTTCACTGACTAAGCCCTCCTCCCCCCTTCTCCCACTCCCTTTTGCCTCCGCCTGACTTGCTCCCTTCATTCATCTGCCCTCCCATCCCTACAACTCCTATGTATATATCTGTAATTTATTTTATTTTTTTTATTTATGTATATTTATGTGTGTCTCCCCCTCTAGACTGTGAGCGCATTGTGGGCAGGGAATGTGTCTGTTTGTTGAACTTTCCCAAGTGCTTAGTACACAGTAAGCACTCAATAAATACAATTGAATGAATGAATGACTGTGCTAAATACTGGGGTAGGTACATTACAGTCAGATCAGACACAGTCTCTGTCGCATATGGGGCTCACAGCCTAAAAGGGAAGGAGAGGATCAATCAATCAATCAATCGTATTTCTTGAGCACTTACTGTGTGCAGAGCACTGTACTAAGCACTTGGGAAGTACAAGTTGGCAACATATAGAGACAGTCCCTACCCAACAGTGGGCTCACAGTCTAAAAGGGGGAGACAGAGAACAAAACCAAACATACTAACAAAATAAAATAAACAGAATAGATATGTACAAGTAAAATTAGTAGAGTAATAAATATGTACAAATTAGGATCACTCCCAAGCATCCATGCACACATATCCTACTGCTTAATAACTCATACCATAGGCACTTCTCCTTTGCCCTCCGACCTAGATATTATTTTAGTATCAGTCCTCCTAGATTTTAAACTTCTTGAGGGCGGGGATCATGTCTACTCAGTTGTCCTCTTCCCAGCATTTAGTTCAGTGTTCTGCATACAGGAGGTGTTCAGTAAATACTACTGACTGATTGCGTACCAGTAGAAAAACCCAGTCTGAAAACTGCACAACACTGTTCTTCTCTCTCCTTTGAAGGAATTTTTATTCTCTTTTCCCTTCCATTCTGTTTGTCCTTTAACCCCTCCCGTCCCACCATAAAACACACACACACACACACACACACACACACTTTCTCAGAGTGTCAGGGCCAGGTCAGAGCCAGGGGCCTTTCTCTGTTCTTCCCCTTTCATCCTCACTTCCCATCCACACACAGAGTAAGGCAGACCTAAAATAGCAGAGCAAAGCAAAACAAGGCAAGGCAGTGGGCCTCCGGCCAGAGCACAGTCTCACCAGAAACAGGATGAAGGCAGAGGGAAGGACTCTGCCACTGCTGTTAGCACTGCTGCTAGATTTGTGGTTCGGGGAGCAGTATACAAGGTGAGAAGAGCCCAGGGGTGGCAGGAAAGTGGTGGTCAGGGAGCTGTTTGACCAGCTGTGGGAAAGGACAGGAGAGACAGAGCCTGGCCCCTGGGAAAAGAGCCCACTTCCAACACGGGAGAAGGAGCAGCAGCTGCGATGGAAATGGGGGCAGGGACACAGGAGACAGGTTTGGGGAAGGGACAGAAGCAGGGCAGAAGAGCAGCCAGCAGGCAAGGAAAGGAAGACAGGGCTGCTACTGGCCCGAAAAAGCGGGCCCTCCGTGGCTCAGTGGAAACAGCATGGGCTTTGGAGTCAGAAGTCATAGGTTCAAATCCCGGCTCTGCCACTTGTCAGCCATGTGATTTTGGGCAAGACACAACTTCTCTGGGCCTCAGTTACTTCATCTGGAAATGGGGATTAAGACTGTGAGCCCCAGGTGGGACAACCTGATCACCGTGTAACCTCCCCAGCGCTTAGAACAGCGCTTTGCACATAGTAGCACTTAACAAATGCCACCATTAATCCACATGTCCCGGCATCCCAAGAAGACAGGAATCAGTCCCATAGGCACCACATTAAACGCTTGAAAAGTACAATAGACAATACTAAACAAATTCCCTGCCCACAAGTTTACAGACTCCTCCACACTCTTCACTGCAAAGCACAAACTTTTCAAGACTCTTACATTGTTTTTGGACATCTCCCTGCACTTTTTCCCCCCACCGGCAATATAAACAGAGCCCCAGATGAATCTAGTAAGTCCGCAGGAGTGACCTGGAACTTGTTAAGCAAAGCCCACTGGAAGTAAAACTCAACAAGAGGGCCAGGGTAAGCATGTAGATTGAAAGTTGGGTTACACATGTGACTACCAGGGGTAAAATGAAATACCTTCTTGGCTGCCAGCTCAAACCAGGCGGCAAAAGCCTAACTCAGAACTGTGGATAGCTTCTTGCTTTGAATGTAGGCACCCAGGACTGAGGGGAGAAGGTTCAAGCAGGTCAAGATGGCTGTGGGCCAGAGTACAGAGCTCAATAAGTAGCTGAACATCCTGGGAATGGACCCTTAAAAGAATGGGCCTCAGTGCAGCTGTGTTAGTGGGATCAACATAGCTCCGCTGCTGCTTTCTGCCCCCAGAGTGAGTCCCTTCAGGGGAAACTCATGCTGCTACTGTCACTGTTGCCAGCTGTACAAGTTCTGTGGATAAACAGGATTTTTCTGCCTCCGGGACTGTCAGTGGAGTGCCTTTCATGAGCGCTCAACATAACTTTGAGAAAGAAAATAAAGAAAGCAGCTTCTTTCAAGATCTGCTGCCATTGCTTTTACCAGGAAGTCAATATGAGGCACCTGGGAACAACTGATCCCGTTCTCTGAAGTTTACAGAAGGCTGAACATGACCCATTGGGAAACAGAGGAAAGATAATATCCTTTGAGAGTTTAGTGAACTCTTCTGCTTTTCATATGTTTTGGAAGTACTCAGAGGTAGAAGAGTTAATGAGGCTGAATGCTTCACGTCAGAAACAGTGCAATAGCACCCCAATATTCAAACAGATCAACTTGGTGAATGGAATGCAGTTTTATCCTTTGTCTTCAAAAGACCTCCTTACAAAATAGAAACTGTTTTGCCTTGCCTAAATCCTGATCATTTTTTCTCTAATAAAAGCATAAAACATCCAACTAAGAGAAAATGTTCTTCAGGGAAAAGAAATAGCTCAGAGTTCTATTCGTGTGTTGGGCAATCATGAAAATGACAGGTTTCCCAGTCATCCATGGGCTAGTAAAAATTTTGATAGAGGGCATCATGAAAAGAATTCTCATAATTGGCAGAATTCAAACCGATGGAGGAAAATGCCATTATTTGAGCTCATAAAGTCTGATGTATCCTCTTTTGAAACTCTAACTAAAATAATCTGAGGTCAAAAAGGGCTAAATGCCACTGAGATTGTGTTCTATAGCCCAGGGTCTATAACATTTTCTTATATTCTTTACAATTACCAATCCGGCATCTTTAAGAAGATATGTGACTGTGTTGTTTTTCTTTTTAATAACCCAAACTCTACCTCATCTCCTTGAATATTTGAAAATACCCTGCATATGCCCCATAATACAGGCCCAGTTCTGCGCTTTACCCACTTCAAAAGGAGTCCTCTGCTAGGTCACAGCCAAGAGTTGGCAATCAGCCTGCCCATTTGTTCTTTCAGGATAATAATAATAATAATAATGGCATTTATTAAGCACTTACTATGTGCAAAACACTGTTCTAAGCACTGGGGCGGTTACAAGGTGATTAGGTTGTCCCGGGGGAGCTCACAGTCTTATTCTCCATTTTACAGATGAGGGTAACTGAGGCACAGAGAAGTTAAGTGATTTTCCCAAAGTCACACAGCTGACAATTGGCAGAGCCAGAAGTTGAACCCAAGACCTCTGACTCCAAAGCCTATGCTCTTTCCACTGAGCCACACTGCTAGGCTATTCCTACATTTTAAGCACTTTAGGAATTTTAGCCATTTGAAGATTGTAAACAACCTTTTAGTCCATCCTCCCACCAGGACTTCCTACTCTTCAGAAAGAGGGAACACTGGGCCATAAATTGGTAGATTTTATAAGACTGAGAAAGAACTCTTCCAATAATTACCATTCACCCTCTTGTCAATCAATTAGTCAATTTTTGCCTTGTCCCTGCCCATCATCTAGAATGCATAGATGTCCTTTATGCTTGAGGAAGACACCACTACTGGAGAATAAGCTTCCATGCCAATCTCACTTCACACCGAACCTAGAGTCAAATAGACTGGAAATAGAAGGACTGGAGGAAAAAGATAAGTTAGAGAATTAGACAGAGGCCTATGCATTGTGTGGAGAGACAGCCTTTCTCTCCAGTTAATTCTTCACAGTGTGGTCTAGGCATCCAAAGGAAAAAAATTCCGTCGACCTGACAAAATGACTGATGAATTATTCATGTACTCACTGAACTGACATCTGCAACCTACGACTTCCTTGTGCTTCTGGATGACAGGTAAATAGAGCACCAAGTGTGTTTTAAAATTCACTTCACCACTTACACTTGCAATATGTGTGTTGTATTTCTTCCTGGAATGGGGTTCAACTCCATAGCCTATAATAGCCTCTGAAGTTGGAAATTCCAGTGAGAGCTCTCTGGGCACAAAAACTGATGGCTTCTCCATACATGTGTGTGTACACACACACATACACACACAAGCTGGGCCATTCTTATTGAGATTAACAAGGCAATTTCTCCTCCACAAAGAGTAGGACATATAACTTGGTGAATCCATTGGATTCTTCACATCAGTCTAAAATTGCTTTTGGTCTGAACAGCACATTGAAACATGTTCCTCAGATTCATAAAACTGTAGGGAAAATTATCTCTAGTACGAAATAACCTCTCAAACAATATCCATAGGATTTGGTCTTGGAAACTTTCCACTTTCAGGTATGGTGATTCTCCATGGCTTAATCTGCCATCATTTCCTTTCTTCCGCTGGCATGAATCTCTGACTTTCTGCACAGAGCAAGCCAAAACTCACATTAACCCAGGTCCTTACACAGTGATATCATCTTAAGAAGCAGCGTGGCTCAGTGGAAAGAGCATGGGCTTTGGAGTCAGAGGTCAAGGGTTCAAATCCTGGCTCCACCAACTGTCAGCTTGTGATTTTGGGCAAGTCACTTAACTTATCTATGCCTCAGTTACTTCATCTGTAAAATGAGGATTAAAACTGTGAACACTCCTTGGGACAACCTGATCACCTTGTAACCTCCCCAGCGCTTAGAACAGTGCTTTGCACATAGTAAGCATTTAATAATAATAATAATAATGGCATTTGTTAAGCACTATGTGCAAAGCACTGTTCTAAGCGCTGGGGAGGTTACAAGGTGAGCCCCCATGGGGGGCTCACAGTTTTAATCCCCTAATAAATACCATCATCATTATGATTATTATTATTATTATTAAGTGTTATTTTGTAGATTTAGCTCCTGCAGTGGGTGTCTTCATTGCAACAGTTGGGGTATTTAAATTTCTCAGTGTTTTTTTGTGTACTCACTCCCCTGTTGCACTTATGTACTGGTCCAGGGAGGCAACCCTTCCCATGAATATTAAGATGAACAGGCAATGGGGTCTCCATCACCAGTATTAGCGAACTCATCCTCTCTTACCTATTGTTGTCCAAGCCCCCATTATTACCTTCTATTCCAGCATGGTCTAGTGGAATGAGTACGGGCCTGGGATTTGGAGGATGTGGGTTCTAACCCCATCTCTGCCACGTGTCTGCTGTGTGACCTTGGACAAATCACTTCACTTGCCCACTTCTCAGTGTTCCTCACTTCCTCATCTGTAAAATAGGGCTTAATCCCACACCTTCCTACTTAGACTGTGAGCCCCGTGTGGGACAGGGACCGTGTCCAACCTGATTAACTCGTATGTACTCCAGCACTTACAACAGTGCTTGGCGCATAGTAAGCGCTTAACAAATACCAAAATTATTATTATTATTAGTGTCTGACTGTGGAAGGACCCCTCCAAAAGGTCCCTGAAGCACTCAGTGTAGCTCCAGCCATGCTGCCTGAACTCCCAAATCCCTGTGCATCCCTTCCTCATACAACAGCTCTGAGATTCTACTCCCCTACCTAACTAGAGAGCCATCTGCCATCTGGACATCTAAACACCATCTCTCTGCTGAAGCAGGTGGAAGGTAAAGTCAGAGTATAACCCAAGTCCTTTGCCTCTCTGCAGGGGATCTCAGAGTACTTGTCTTTCTCTCCCAGAGCTCAAGCAAATGTCCTGTAACCCGTGTTTTCACCCTGTCTTCTGCAGGTGCCTAGAGTGCATGAAACAAACCTTTCTAAAGCTTGAAGTGTAAAGGGCAAACTAGTTCACTGTGCTGTTCTGGGTGACTTGCCGGGCAGCTCCTTTTCTTCAGATTGTTTAGTTCTTGAACTTTGAGATGACATTCTTGGATACGTTCTGTGTTTGCCTTTCCTCTTATCCACGAACATGGGGGTGAAGCTTTGAGGGTACAGGGAGGATTTTGAGGTACAGGGCAAAGAGGAAGAGGGAGAGAAACAGGAGCAGGAGGAAAAGAAAGAGGAAAAAGGGGAGGGGAGAGAGAAAGAGTGGGGGAAGGAAAAAAGACAAAAGGAGGAGAGGAGGAGGAAAAGGATAGGAGAAGAAAAAGGAGGAGTTAGGGGAAGATGTGGAGAACAAGGAGGAAAGGGAAAGTCTTGGTCAGGCGAGAGGGAGGTGGGAGAGGAGGGGAAGATAAGAGATGAGAAGGTACTTTTACTGCTGTCCCACCACCACTAAGGTAGCTACCATCATCAGCTAAGCGGCAAGAGCCATAGAACCAACTCAGGTGGACCAGCTGAGCGCACCCCTGACAAAGCTTGGTGACTGTACATGGAAGTGGCCCCAGAAACTTCTCCCTCCCCCAGGTTATCTATCAGAGGGGTGAGGGGGAAGGGCTACAATACAACTCATCCTCACTGGGCTCAAGCGTCAGGGATGAGACACATCCTTGACCAACCCTGGAACCAATGGGAATGAAACGACCTCCAGAAAATGAGCCATGGCAGCCACCAGGACCAGGCAGCCTCTAGACTGGCAGCTTGTTGTGGACAGGGACTCTATCTGCTTATTGTTATACTGTACTCTCCCGAGTGCTTAGTACAGTACTCCACACACAGTAAGTGCTCAATAAATTCGATTGAATGAAGGACATCTTGCCTATAGCGGGACACCTTGACTCCACTCCCAATCCTCTTCCAACACCAAGCAAAAGGGAGGGTTAGCTTGAGTTCCCACCCTTCCCAAAAAGCTGCAGAGGCTAATCTCATAGGAGAGATGGCCCTCTTTGTCCCCATGGAGAAGCCACCCCTGAGTTCAGGAGCTACGTCTAACTAAAATTTCTTCAATCTGGTATTCTCTGGTCCCCAGTAATTTTGATGTCCATGAAGATGCTGACAGGGTCAGAAGCACAAGTTTAAAGAAAAACAAGATTTGGTTAGCCCAACTCAGTAATTCAATACGCTCTCCCCAGTGACAACCAGGACAAGGCAGGAGGAAAACAGGGCAGGGCCAGTGAGCAGGCTGGTAAAACAACTTCCCCAGGATACTCCATGTTTCATCCATTCCTTGAATAGAAGTAGAGTAACACAATTTGCAAGGGCTGAGCAATTTTGGACCACTCTATGGTGGAGAGATGCCCATCCTTCTATCCATTGATGCTTCATATGGGGGAAAATAGAGGGCTGAAAAATCCCTGGAAAAGTTTTTTTTTCCCCACATTGACTAATTCCTTTTTGCCAACTAGTCCCACCCAAACTTTTTCTATTCCCTGACTACAGTCACTGGGCAATAAAATGTCATCTGAAAGCTTTCTTCTCAGGCAGTGCAACATTAGTCAGAAAACTAAATGAAGGGTTCTACACTCTTGTGACACTTCTGCTGTAACTGTTACTCTTGATTTTTCAAGTACTGTATTTGTAAAAGCCAAGAGAAGTACATAATGATGAGTTTAAATGGAAATTTGATATTTCCCACAGGTACATTAAAAACACAGCTTGTTAGGATTCTTTTTTTTCATTTCATAGCAGAAAACCATGTTGCTGAGGGGTCAATTTTACTATAACTTCCTCCACTCTTGTGCTGGGCTGCATAGCCAGTTTAGGTAGATATCAACAAACAAATGTAAGTTCCCCACAAGAGGATAAAAGCATATTTCAAACTAGGAAAACAAGTCCTTTTGCCGCATAACTTTCCAATTACAGACTAGAGCTGTTGATTTGGAAAAATGATCAAGGGCCAAACATTTTTTTTTGATGATGGGATGCCAAGATTCAGAAGCAATTGGCTTACATAAGCAGTTGACTTTTATCTTCAAGTGCCAACTCCAGGGTGCACCTGGCTGCTTCTGCCGAGTCAAGACTGGCACTTGTGTCCCATCTCTTTGTGCCAGTGGTGCTGCAGGTGGGTGATTGAGACCCCACTTTTCAATGAGAGCCCCACACAGTAGCCCAAAAGGAACTGGAACTACTGGAAAGCTGAGGTGCAAGGGCAGGGGAAGAGGGGGGGAGAGGTGTTCAGGGAAACTCAAAGCATTTCCTCATTATCAAGAACACAGGGCCCTTCAGGTAGAGTGTTTCCTAAAATTGAAATGATGTATTTCAATTAGGACCCAAATTATTCTAATTTATTCTTTCTTCAGGTTTTCAAGGAGCAATGCAAAAAGGAATTATTTGCCCATCTAACATAGCCATGGGAAATCAGCTATAAAATGTACTTCTGCTTATATCCAAGCATATATGTTCGACAAGACCTTAAATGTGAATTTCTCTAACACATTCTTTCAAAAACAATGGAGAAATCTAACACGCACACCTAAATACAATTGATTTAGACATGATAAATGCCATTTCCTCAGGCCCTATTTTAAAGCTACTATTTAATGCCAGCCAGACTGACTTACAAGAAATCATGCAGAATCCAAGGTGCCTAGCTTCCACCTTGAAGGCACCAAGAGAACTAGTCTGGGCCTACATTTGAATTAACAGAGATGGTGTGAGCCCAAGGAATCAATCTGCACAAACCTTGAAGGTAATATTTATTTTCTCAGGTGTATTTTCTCAATTAGGAAAAGAGCCTTTAGTAGCCAGATCAAAAAAATTAGACAAAGTCTAATTTGACTAAGCTCTTGAACTCCTCCCCACTTCTGCCTTCAGACAGCGCTCTCTTTGAATAGGAACTCCTCATAGAGACGAGATATGTGGGACACACAGGGCATTAGCACCAGATCTGATTAAGGAAAAAAAACACACTTTTGATTTTCTATGATTTTCTAAATAGCTCGGGTAGCTCCGTTCTAGAATCCATCATTGTAGTAGTGCATTATTTGCATTTTGCAAAAGACTAAAAATACTGTTTCCCATTCCAATTACCCCTATAAAACTTTGTGGAGCTGAAAAAATGCATTTAAAGTCACAAGCCACCCACCAAAGACTACAGTCACTTGGCAAGTATAGCTTAACAAATGGTATAAGGTGGGCATTGCAGAAAACATGAGTTATCAGAGGTTTAAACAAAGCCAGGTACTTAATACTGAGGGGAAAGGGTAATTTCTCTTTTTCTATGGGAAGCAATTTCTCTGAAGAGCAGGGTTGCCTGGTGAATAAAGTCTGGGCCTGGGAGCCACAGGGCCTGGGTTCTAATTCTGGCTCTGCCAATTGCCTGCTGTGTGACCTTGGACAAGTCACTTAGCTTCTCTCTATCTCAGTTTTCTCAGCTGCAAAATGGAGATTCGATACCTGTTCTCCCTCCTCCATGACTGTGAGTCCCATGTAGGACAGGGACTGCAACCAGCCTGGTTAATTTGTATCTACCCCAGCTCTTAAAAAGGTGCTTGACACATAGTAAGTGCTTAACAAATAACATCAAAAAAAATTCTGATTTAGTCACTCAGTTTGATTCCAGGTGAAACAATATGTCATTTTGCCTACAATTGTGTGAATTCCTTTAATGTTACATAATGGGGAATTGGCTGAGAGATATACAAAAGCTTCCGAAAAGTATTCCTTGGCAAAGGTTGCAAGACTGATGGTTGCTAACATATGATCACATTTTTCCCATGTAAATTTCAAGTTTTTAACAGAAACCCAAGGAGCTAAGTCTTTCCCTAAAAAGCTCAGTAGTATCAAACCTTATTTTATTCTTGACTGCCTAATTACACAATGGGGGCAATATTATAATAATAATAATGAGTGAGTAGACATGAAACCTGCCCTCAAAAGGCTTATAATAATAATACTAATTAGCATTTGTTAAGTGCTTACTATGTGCAAAGCACTGTTCTAAGCGCTGGGGAGGATACAGGGTGATCAGGTTGTCCCACGTGGGGCTCACAGTCTTCATCCCCATTTTACAGATGAGGTAACTGAGGCTCAGAGAAGTTAAGTGACTTGCCCAAGATCATACAGCAGACATGTGGCAGAGTCGGGATTCGAACCCATGACCTCTGTCTCCAAAGCCCGTGCTCTTTCCACTGAGCCACGCTGCTTCTCTGCTTCATTATAGTCTAATGGGGAACTGTAAGCCACATAACCAAAGTGTAGCAGGACAAAAGATAATTTCTGGTGGGAACAAGAAGAGAGAGGGGGCAAAAAAGATGGGAACAAAGAGGAAAGGAGGGTGAAGGGTAGAAAGAAAGAGGAAAGGTAGAGGGATGAAAGAGGAAAAAGGAGAGATGAAGGAGGAGCAAGGAAGAAAGAGATGAAGGAGGAGCAAGGAAGAAACTAGTGCCACTACTGTTTTCTGATATGTAGTCCATGGCCAGCAGCTCCACCCAGGCTAGAGGGCCAGGCAGCTACCTCTACAGCCTACAATCAGCTCTTTTATTCTCTGAACTAGGAAATGGCAGCAGGTAGAAGACATACAACAGGCATTGATGGGCAAAGGCAGAGACCAGTAATAATAGTGATGGTATATGTTAAGTGCTTATTATGTGCCAAGCACTACTGAAATCATAGCCTCCTAGTCACACCAAAATTGACCCTTCTATCAATCAATCGTATTTATTGAGCGCTTACTGTGTGCAGAGCACTGGACTAAACTCTTGGGAAGTACAAGTTGGCAACATATAGAGACGGTCCCTACCCAACAGTGGGCTCACAGTCTAGAAGGGGGAGACAGAGAACAAAACAAAACATATTAACAAAATAAAATAGAATAAATATGTACAAGTAAAATATATAGAGTAATAAATACGTACAAACATATATACAGGTGCTGTGTGGAAGGGAAAGAGATAAGGTGGGGGGGACGGAGAGGGGGAGAGGAAGGACGGGGCTCAGTCTGGGAAGGCCTCCTGGAGGAGGTGAGCTCTCAGTAGGGCCTTGAAGGGAGGAAGAGAGCTAGCTTGGCGGATGGGCAGAGGGAGGGCATTCCAGGCCCAGGGGATGATGTGGGCCAGGGGTCGACAGCGGGACAGGCGAGAAGGAGGCACGGTGAGGAGATTAGCGGCAGAGGAGCGGAGGGTGCGGGCTGGGCTGTAGAAGGAGAAAAGGGAGGTGAGGTAGGAGGGGGCGAGGTGATGGAGAGCCTTGAAACCGAGGGTGAGGAGTTTCTGCCTGATGCATAGGTTGATTGGTAGCCACTGGAGATTTTTGAGGAGGGGAGTAACATTCCCAGAGCGTTTCAGGACAAAGACAATCCGGGCAGTGGCGTCATGAATAGGAGTTTTTCATCCCCTGAGTATTTTACAGATTACCACTCTTCCCATCTTTGAAAGCTTAGGAAAATCTTAGGAAAATTATATCTCCCCTAAGAGGCCTTCTCTAAGTCCTCAACTCCTCTGTACACCCTTCCTTCTGCATTGCCTATGCACTTGGGCCTGTAACCTTTGGACATTTGATAGTCTTCCTTTCCCCAACCCCACAGCATTTACGTACATATTCTTATATCCTGCCAGTTCCCCGATCTGTAATGATCTGTAATTTTTTTTTAATATCTGCCTTCCTCTCCAGACTGGAAGTTTGTTACAGGCAGGGAATGTGTCTACCAACTCTACTGTATTTTACTCTTCCAAGCACTTAATGCAGTGCTCTGCATATAATAAGGGCTCAATAAATACCACTGAATGATTGATTGATTGATGCCAGAAAGGTAATTGAGTTGCAGGAGGGATGGCAGTAGCAGCAGCAGCTGAGAAAACACCCAGCCCTTTTTCTGTGACAACAATCTCAGAGCTGCTCCTGCCACCATCTCTCCCAAGCTTCCAACTTCTGACTTATCATCATCATCATCATCAATCGTATTTATTGAGTGCTTACTATGTGCAGAGCACTGTACTAAGCGCTTGGGAAGTACAAATTGGCAACATATAGAGACAGTCCCTACCCAACAGTGGGCCTTTGTTAACCCAGCCTAAAGTGGCATGCAGTTATTCTTGCACTCATTGTGGACAGGGTACATGTCTATCAACTCTGCTATACTGTGCTCTCCCAAGCGCTTAGTACAGGGCTGTGCACACAGTAATCACCCAATAAATATGTTTAATTGATTGATCTTGAATTAGGCCCTTTGAGTTGCAGGGCAATACCCAAAGTGATCATTCCACCCAAATTAAGATTTGGGGTGACCATAAGTGGAAATTAACTTTAGACTATTTCCCCCTCTATGCAGGAACAGGAAAGAAGAACAGGATGATCCACTCTAGCCTCCCCTCACCATCTGAGACACACACACACACACAAAAAAAAAAAAAAAAAAAAAACCACACCCTCCTCAATACCTCATCTCTGCTCAACTAGCTCCCTCTCAAGTACTAAGAAAAACAAGCCCTCCCTCTATCGCCCTGCTGGATTCAAGCGCTTAGTACAGTGTCAAGCGCTTAGTACAGTGCTCTGCACACAGTAAGCGCTCAATAAATACGATTGATGATGATGTCCCTGTGGGAAGCAGCAGGGCCTAGTGGAAAGTGCACATGCCTGGGAGTCAGAGGACCTGGGTTCTAATCCCAGCTCAGCCACTTAACCTGCTATGTGACCTTGGGCAAGTCACTTAATTCCTCTGTGCCTCAGTTACCTCACTGACAAAATGGGGATTCAATACCTGTTCTCCTTTCTACTAAGAATGTTCACTGTGTCTCTACCCAAGTACAGTGCTTGGCACATAGTAAGCACTTAAATACCACAATTATTATTGTTATTATTATGTCTCAGAGCAGTGATCTATACTAAGCATTTACTATGTGTCAAGAACTGTACTAAGCACTGAGGTAGATACAAGGTAATCAGGTGCCACAAGGGGCTCAAAGATTTAAAAGGAGAGAGAACATGTATTGAATCCCCATTTTGCAGATGAGGAATCTGAGGCACAGAGAAGTTTAGTGACTTTCCCAAGGTCACACAGTAGACAAGTGGCAGAGCTGAAATTAGAACTCAGGTCTTGTCTCCCCCTTCTAGACTGTGAGCCCATTGTTGGGTATCCGTTGCCAAATTGTACTTTCCAAGCGCTTAGTACAGTGCACTGCACACAGTAAGCGCTCAATACGATTGATTGAATGAATGAATGAACGAAGGTCCTCTTACTCCCTGCTCTGTGCTCTTTCTACTAAGCCATGCTGCTTCTCATGTAAAAATATTCCTACCAAATATTGATTAACAGCCTCTGCACAGGCAACAAAAATGTTCTTCATGGGTGGCTGCACACCGTCTCCAGGTGCCATAGCCTTGGCCCTTTAAAGTAATAGGGGCAAAAGGGGAAATGTTTGGATAGTTTACATGCCCAATCAATCAATCGTATTTATTGCACGCTTACTGTGTGCAGAGCACTGTACTAAGCGCTTGGGAAGTACAAGTTGGCAACATATAGAGACAGTCCCTACCCAACAGTGGGCTCACAGTCTAAAAGGGGTAGACAGAGAACAAAACCAAACATACTAACAAAATAAAATAAATAGAATAGATATGTACAAGTAAAATAAATAGAGTAATAAATATGTACATATATACAGGTGCTGTGGGGAAGGGAAGGAGGTAAGATGGGGGGGATGGAGAGGGGGATGAGGGGAAGAGGAAGGATTGGGCTCAGTCTGGGAAGGCCTCCTGGAGGAGGTGAGCTCTCAGTAGGGCCTTGAAGGGAGGAAGAGAGCTAGCTTGGCGGATGGGCAGAGGGAGGGCATTCCAGACCCGGGGGAGGACGTGGGCTGGGGGTCGATGGCGGGACAGGCGAGAATGAGGCACGGTGAGGAGATTAGCGGCAGAGGAGCAGGGGGTGCGGGCTGGGCTGTAGAAGGAGAGAAGGGAGGTGAGGTAGGAGGGGGCAAGGTGATGGACAGCCTTGAAGCCGAGGGTGAGGAGTTTCTGCCTGATGCGCAGATTGACTGGTAGCCACTGGAGATTTTTGAGGAGGGGAGTAACATGCCCAGAGCGTTTCTGGACAAAGACAATCTGGGCAGCAGCATGAAGTATGGATTGAAGTGGGGAGAGACACGAGGATGGGAGATCAGAGAGAAGGCTGATGCAGTAGTCCAGACGGGATAGGATGAGAGCTTGAATGAGCAGGGTAGCGGTTTGAATGGAGAGGAAAGGGCAGATCTTGGCAATGCTGCGGAGCTGAGACCGGCAGGTTTTGGTGACGGCTTGGATGTGAGGGGTGAACGAGAGAGCGGAGTCGAGGATGACACCAAGTTTGCGGGCTTGTGAGACGGGAAGGATGGTAGTGCCGTCAACAGAGGTGGGAAAGTCAGGGAGAGGGCAGGGTTTGGGAGGGAAGACAAGGAGTTCAGTTTTGGACATGTTGAGTTTTAGGTGGCAGGCAAAAATCCAGATGGAGATGTCCTGAAGGCAGGAGGAGATGTAAGCCTGGAGAGAGGGGGAGAGAGCAGGGGCAGAGATGTAGATCTGGGTGTCATCAGCATAGAGATGATAGTTGAAGCCATGGGAGCGAATGAGGTCACCAAGGGAGTGAGTGTAGATCGAGAACAGAAGGGGATCAAGCACTGAACCTTGGGGAACCCCCACAGTAAGGGGATGGGAGGGGGAGGAGGAGCCTGCAAAAGAGACTGAGAATGAACAACCAGAGAGATAAGAGGAGAACCAGGAGAGGACGGAGTCTGTGAAGCCAAGGTCGGATAGCGTGTTGAGGAGAAGGGGGTGGGCCACAGTGTCGAAGATGTTTACATGCCCAGAGCTACAGCACATGACAGTGCTCAAATGTACCAGAATTTTCATTCTTACTACCTGAAAAAAAAAGGCCTCAAAGGAGCCTCTAAAGCTTTCTTACAATTGGTACTCACTCCTAAACTCCCCTCCCCTGGCCCCATCCCAACCCCACTACTCCCAGAAGCCTTGGGGGCACATAATCAAACCGACTGAGTTCCCTTAGGAGGAATAATCTTGATTCCAGGAACAGGTTGGCTTCGGTCACAGAATATGCCATCTGCTTATTTTAATGGCCTGGATGATGCTGTGTTTAATTTCTTGAAAGGTGTTGGGCTGACCTACTCTGATGATTTTACAAACTGTTGCCAGCATAAGGGGACACTAAATTGTCAACGGCTAAAAAGAATTATGCCAGATTCATTCAACAACAGATGGATCTTAAGGAGTGTCAAAGATACTAACCATGACTATTGACTTGATTGGGAGTGAAGCTTTAAAAAAGAATACCCTGTCCACGTACTAATAAAACTTCTATGTTCCTTATGCCAGTGGTGACTCAAACATACTATACTTTTTACATATGTTAACATCTGCTTTTTGTTGCATTTTTTAAAAAGAGAAGCCAAAAGAAATATTCTTTCTCATTCCTTTAAGAAGAATGAGAGAGCCATTCTCATAACACTGGGGAAAAAATGTGGCTTAATTTGAAGATCTTAAATGACAAATAATTTTTCATTAAATCATCAAGTCATCTGGTTCACCCCCTACTCTACCCTGGGCAATAAAATGCTGATCCTATTTTAGAACACTTCCAGAGAGAAAGATGACCACCTCCTTTGGTAGTCTGTTCCCCTGGTATCTTTCTTCTTCATTAGTAATGGCCCACCAACCCAAAAACTATGTAAAATTCAATCCCTACTCATTTTCTCCAAACACAAACCATATAAATAGAGCAATATCCCCAAGTTGCTCATATTTGTCGATAAGGAGGATTGGAGAGAGTTTTGCTCGTAGATTTTGAGAGTGAATTCTGCAAATTGCTATTATTTGTACTGCATTCCAGGTTAACATTCCCAGATTCTATGTTTAGGTGATAATAAATCAATCAATCGTATTTATTGAGCACTTACTGTGTGCAGAGCACTGTACTAAGCGCTTGGGAAGTACAAGTTGGCAACATATAGAGACGGTCCCTACCCAACAGGGGGCTCACAGTCTAGAATACTGATAACTGTGGTAGTTTTTTAAGTGCTTACAAAGTGCCAAGCACTGTACTGGGAAAAAATACCAGATAATCAGGTCCCCGTTCCGAATTAGGAATCATTGCCTATGTGGGAGGGAGAACCGACATTGAAGTTCAGAAGAATGCTTAGAAAATGAGTGGGACCAGCAGACTGCTAGGGGCAGGGGTTTCAAGAGCCTTGCACAATCTGCCATCCTGAATTTACTGCAGTAAGCAGGTAGTCTTTTGTCTTATACAACATAATTAGTTCATGCAACCTACATCTTGTCAGAATGTTGCACGTCAGAAGCAATGATCCTATTCTTATAAGAAACAACATCTGGCCTAATAATTATGGTACTTGTTAAGCCCTTACTATGTGTCAAGCACTGCTTTAAGTGCTGGGGTGGATAATCAGGTTGGACACAATCCCGATCCCACATGGTGCCCACAGTCTAAGTAGGAGGGAGTAAGACTTAATCCCCATTTTGCAGATGTGAAAACTGAGGCACAGAGAAAAAAGTTACACAGCAGACAAGTAATGGGAGCTGGGATTAGAACCCAGGTCCTCTGATTCCCAGGCCCATGCTTTTTCCACTAGGCCATGCTGCTTCCTAAGTAGGAAGAGCCCAGACCTAGAAATCAGTGGGCATGGGTACTAAACCCAGCTCTGCCACTTGCCTGTTCTATGCCCTGGAAAGTGCTTTTTCACACTGGCACTGTGCCTCAGTTTCCTCATTTGTAAAAATGGAGATTAAATTCCCATTCCACCCCCCCCCCCCCACCTTAGGCTGGGAGCCCCATGTAAGCAGGGACTGTGCCTCACCTGATTGTCCAGCACTTAGGACAATACTTGGCACAGAATAAACTCCTAAACGATACCACAATTATAGTTATTAAATAGGGGATTGGATACTAAATGAAGGTCAAATACCCTTTTTTTAAACCAAAATTGTATATACAACCAATTATAACCACTTTCAGGCATTTATATTGAGTCATGCAGGTTCCACAATAGGGGAGCCAACATTTTCTTGGTAAAATGGACTTGTCAACCCTCCCGGTGACTTCCCCGGTCAGAACAACCTCTTCTCCAACCTCTGGCCTCTTCGGCTACTCACTTCTGTTCCACCTCCTCCTCCCTGCCCTCTTTAAGCTCTCCTTCCCCTTCACCCCTCCACTGTGTCTTCAAATTGCTTCCCCATTTCTCTACAGTTCCTTATACTCCTTCTCTGAGCAACTGTGAGAGGAGCTGCTTTCCTCGAGCAAAGGCTTAGCAAAGATGAGGAGGCCCAAGAGCAGGCTCAAAAACAGAGACAAACCTATTAGCACAGCAGGGATCTATCCTTAAATGCAAACAGTGCAACAGGGTTTGTTGGTCATTCATAAGTCCTTTTAGCCACACTTGCATGCCTGGATGGGAACTTACCATCAGAACTATCATCTTCAAAACTGAAAGGCAGCTAGGTAGAAAGAGAGCTCCAGACACATGGAATTTTGCTGAAGAATAAATTTTTCTGTGCTATGGAAAACAACTAGCTCACAACAGAAACAATTACATTTGACATTACCACACCAGTAAGGAGAGTGTAAGCAGAAAAGGAAAAGATTTTAGAGTCAAATTCTTTCTGGCTTCTATTGCTAATTATCCGAGGAATGCAACTTAATACACATTATTCTCCTGGATCATCTTTAATTCCCCATCTTTACAGAATGATTTAAAGGAAAATGAAACAGAAACCTGGTGGGGGGGGGGGGGGGAGTTTTCAAAGCAAGATTGAAAAGAATGATTCAGAGACTTAGAAAGCAAGAATAAGACTCTCACACTAATGCAGCAGCCCACAAGAAAGCATCCTTCATCTGGGTAAAGTCCTAGAAAGAGGAATAAGGAAAGATGAGTCGATCGGGAATGTGAGCATAAGCATAGGAAAGGAGGCATAGGAAACTGAGTCTCACAGTTACTTAAAATTAGACTCGGAGATTAAGAGCCTAAGGACCATTTACCAGAGACACCGCAGGGCTTAATGGAAAGAGCTCAGGCTTGGAGATCAGGGGATTTGGATAATAATCCTGGCTCTGCCACTTTCCTGCTATGTGACCTTGGGCAAGCCACTTCACTTCTCTGAACCTCAGTTCCTCATCTGTAAAATGGGGATGGAATAGCTTTTTTTCCTCCCCCTTAGACTATGTGGAGGAGGGACTGTATCTAATTCACTCATTTGTTCAGTCGTATATACTGAGCACTTACTGTGTGCAGAGCACAATACTAAGTGCTTGGAAAGTACAAGTCAGCAACATATAGAGACAGTCCCTACCCAACAACGGGCTCACAGTCTAATCTGATTATCTTGTATTTACCCAGAATTTAGTGGCACGTACAAAACCCTTAAAATCCACAAGTATTGTTATTTTTATCGTCATTCTTATTACAACTACTATTAAGATCTGACAAAAGAAGATAATTCTATTGTGGCCAAGGATCACCATTCATTCATTCATTCAATTGTATTTATTGAGCGCTTACTGCATGCAGAGCACTGTACTAAGCACTTGGGAAGTACAAATCGGCAACATATAGAGACGGTCCCTACCCAACAATGGGCTCACAGTCTAGACAAGGGAGACAGGCAAAAAAAAAAAAAACAAGTAGAAAGGTGTCGATACCGTCAGAATAGAATTATAGCTATATACACGTCATTAATAAAATAAATAGAGTAATAAATATGTACAAATATATACAAGTGCTGTGGGTAGGGGAAGGGGGGAAGGGTGAGGGGGGTGATGGGGAGGGGAGGAGGAGGAGAGGAAAAAGGGGGGCTCAGTCTGGGAAGGCCTCCTGGAGGAGGTGAGCTCTCAGTAGGGCTTTGAAGGGAGGAAGAGAGCTAGTTTGGCAGATGTGTGGAGGGAGGGCATTCCAGGCCAGGGGGAGGACGTGGGCCGGGGGTTGATGGCGGGACAGGTGAGAACGAGGCACAGTGAGGAGGTTAGTGGCAGAGGAGTGGAGGGTGCGGGCTGGGCTGTAGAAGAAGAGAAGAGGGGTGAGGTAGGAAGGGGCAAGGTGATGGAAAGCCTCGAAGCCGAGAGTAAGGAACTTTTGCTTGATTCATAGGTTGACAGGCAACCACTGGAGATTTTTGAGGAGGGGTGTGACATGCCCAGAGTGTTTCTTTACAAAGGTAATCCGGGCAGCGGAGTGAAGTACAGACTGAAGCGGAGAGAGACAGGAGGATGGGGGGTGATCAGAAAGGAGGCTGATGCAGTTATACAGTTGGGATAGGATGAGAGATTGAACCAGCAAGGTAGCGGTTTGGATGGAGAAGAAAGGGCGGATCTTGGCGATGTTGTGGAGGTGAGACTGGCAGGTTTTGGTGATGGATTGGATGTGTAGGCTGAATGAGAGAGACAAGTCAAGGATGACAACAAGTTTGTGGGCTTGTTTGATGGGAAGGATGGTAGTGCCATCTACAGTGATGGGAAAGTCAGGGAGAGGACAGGGTTTGGGAGGGAAGATAAGGAGCTCAGTCTTGCACATGTTGAGTTTTAGATGGCGGGCAGACATCCAGATGGAGATATCCTGAAGGCAGGAGATGATACAAGCCTGGAGGGAGGGAGAGAGAACAGGGGTGGAGACGTAGATTTGGGTGTCATCAGCGAAGAGAAGATAGTTGAAGCCATGGGAGCGAATGAGTTCACCAAGGGATTGAGTACAGATGGAGAACTGAAGGGGACCAAGAACTGACTCTTGAGGAACCCCTACAGTAAGGGTATGGGAGGGGGAGGAGGAGCCTGCGAAAGAGACTGAGAATGAATGGACAGAGAGATAAGAGGAGAACCAGGAGAGGACAGAGTCTGTGAAGCCAAGGTTCCAACTGCCAAATACAACATGTAATTTTGAGAAGGTCCATTTATGGCCACTCTTGAAGATAAGGACAAAGTGAAAAGTCTCATTTCACAAAAGTACATATCTTTATAAACCTTTAGGTTTTTTATCTACTTTTCCTTTACTTCTCCATGGGCTTTGCAGCTCATATTTATAATGTTATTTTCCCCAAAACTAGAATTATTAATGTGTAAGTTTTTATTATTAAGCCTTTGAATCTGATCAGAAGACAGAGTTTGAGACTGACAGTTGGATTTGATTACCTCGGCCTGGTTTAGTTCTACATCTTGAACAATGTGAAGATTGTGAATTTATAATGGCTGCCAAGATGCCTGCAATCCCACCAATTTTTTTTCCAAAAGTAAAATGTCAGTACTGCCTGACTTTGTTTCTTTGTAGTCTGCCTGCAGTTTCGTGATGAGAAATGCAAATTTTCAATCACTAGGGCATGTCTGCATCTTTACCAAATGTATTGCCAAGTAATAGCTGTCTCTAAAGCAAAATGGATATGGAGTTTTGGACCCTGCCCTTTACCCTGAGGATTTAAGATACTCTGGAAGATCATACTGAAAAATGTTTTTAATCAATTCCATTTACTGAGTGTTCACTGCACTAAGCACTTGGTAGAGTTAGTACACCATTCATTCTTTCAATCATATTTATTGAGCGCTGTATGCTGAGCACTGTTTAAGTTCTTGGGAGAGTACAATATAACATGATATCTGCCCTCAGAGAGTTTATAATCAGAGAAAGCCTTTTACAATCTAGCAGGCAGAGACTGTACTAAGCACTTGAAAGAATGCAATAGAATTTGGAGACCTGATCCCTGCCCACAAGGAGCCTACAGTCTCACTGGGGAGGACGACACTGAAATAAATTACTGATAGAAAGAAACTAGCATAGAAACACAGGTGAGTTAAGTGTTTAAGCGGAAGGAAATGTAAGATATGTACAGAAGTGCTACATGGGTTGTGAATACTTAAGTGCTTAAATGGTGCAGAAATCTGACCTTGGCAATAGGGGGTAGGATATAACCCTAGGAGATTGGAAAATAATTGTGGAAGACCTCCTAGAGGAAATATTACCTCTCAAGGGCTATGAGGTTGGGGGAGCTGTGGTCTATTAGATTTGAAGGGGGAGGGAGTTCCAGGCAACAGAGAGGCAACAAGAGGTGCTCCAGAACAGAATTTGTTCTTGGAATTATGTGATAGCAGCATTATCCTCCTTCTTCCCCAAATTCCCCCTCCCTTCCAAGAACTGCAAAACGCAAACACAAAAGGCAGATATATTCTCTCTACAAAGGCAACAGAAATCATCCTTATTGTCATATATTCCAGATGCTCACCACGGTCTGCTAATATTGCTTCTGTCTTATTTTGTTTGAGCCCCAGCTCACTTGTAACTCTGTCTCCAGTTCAGCCAAGCTCTAGGCTACAAGAAATTGCAATTTCCAAATCCCATGAAAGAGAGAGACTTAGCGCTAACCTCGAAGTATGCCATGTTAGCTACATTATTAGAAATATTACAACCAGGCTTTTTCTTTTATTCAAGCCACACCATTTTGATTTAAATTTTAAGAGACAAAAATTTCAAGGCAGTTTTATCTGAATGAAAACTAAAACGGGCCTTAAGATTTGTAAAGCAGCATGGTTTAGTGAATAGAGTGCAGGACTAGAAGTCAAAAGGACCGGGGTTCTAATCCTGCCTCTGCCACATGCTTGCTGTGTGACCTTGGGCAAATCTCTTCACTTTTCTGTGCCTCTATTCCCTCATCTGTAAAATGGGGATTAAGAGTGTGAGCCCCATGTGGGACAGGGGCTGTGCCCAACCTGATTACCTTGTATCTACCCCAGCGCTTAGTACAGTGCTTGGTATATAGTAAGCATTTAACAAGTACCACAATCATTATTATTATTTTTAAGGTTGTATCAGAGAACTTGTCATGAAAAGGGAGATGCCCAAGCTACAGTACACAGAGTCACTAACAACATACAACCAGTTCTCTTAGGAGACAGAAGACGACAGGTCCCATATTCTAACACCTGATTTCAAGAAATCTCTCGCTAACGTATTCATCCCTTCTGATTCTGTCAAAATGAAAAGTGAAACCATCTATTATGACAGAAATGAATGTACAGGCATTTGAATAGTAGTCATGTAGGTGACTACATAAGGGGTACAAAAACCCAGCCCACACACTTCGCTTCTCTAATGCTAACCTTCTCACACTACCTTGATCTCATCTTCCTCCCTTCAAAGCCCTACTGAGAGCTCACCTGCTCCAGGAGGCCTTCCCAGATTGAGCCCCCTTTTTCCTCTGCTCCTCCCCATTCCCCCCACCCTACCTACTTCCCCTCCCCACAGCACTTGTATGTATTTGTACAGATTTATTACTCTATTTTACTGGTACATATTTACTTTTCTATTTATTTTGTTAATGATGTACATATAGCTTTAATTCTATTTGTTCTGATGATTTTGACACCTGTCTACATGTTTTGTTGTCTGTCTCCCCCTTCTAGACTGTGAGCCCATTGTTGGGTAGGGACTGTCTCTATATGTTGCTGACTTGTACCTCCCAAGCGCTTGGTTCAGTGCTCTGCACACAGTAAGCACTCAATAAATATGATTGAATGAATGAATTAATGAATCTATCTTGCTGCCAACCTCTTGCCCATTCCTGCCTCAATCCTGGCCTCTCCTCCCGCCCCTCACCTTCAAAGCTTTATTGAAGGCATATCTCCTCCGAGAGGCCTTCCCTGACTATGCCCTCTTTTCTTCTTCTCCCACTCCCTTCTGGGTCACCCTAACTTGCTCCCTTAATTAATACCCCTCCCAGCCCCACAGGACTAGTTCACATACCTGTAATTTTATTTATTTATATTAATGTCTGTCTTCCCCCTTAGACTGTAAGCTTGTTGTGGGCAGGGGGTGTATCTATTATATTGTTATATTTTACTCTCCCAAGAACTTAGTACAGTGCTCTGCACACAGTAAACACTTGATAAATATGACTGATCTACTGACACATCAGGAGATTTTTCTCACCAGATGTCAGGACCCAGGATTCACAGATGGAATAGAGAAATAATTGCTCTTCACTCTTCTCCTAGAAAATGTCCTTCCATTTTATTAAGGGCCCAGAGGGTCAATTGTATCGAACTCTTAATTCCATTTACACAGAGGTAGCAGCTGGAGCCCATTTCTGTTCTCACACTTTTATATTCTAACTTCAGCTGTCACTCCCACCTGGCCAGCAACCTGAGGTAAGCATGACGTCTAGCTCCAGAAAGCTCCAAGAGAAAAGAAACACCTAGTTTTAGGGGCTGCTAGGTGCTGCTGTTATGGTGCTATTCATTCACTCAATCATATTGTGTGCACAGCACTGTACTAAGCGCTTGGAAAGTACAGTTCAGCAATAGAGACAATCCCTTTCCACACGGGGCTTACAGTCTAGAAGGGGGGAGACAGACATCAAAAAAAGTAAACAGGCATCAATATAAATTTAAATGGCATTTGCCTTCCAGGGGCCTTGAATATTGAGATCAAACAATTGCAAAAGATTATACTAATTAAATTTAAGTTGCATATATTCCACTTTTAGTTAAAAGGTGGTAATGAACGGGAATTGTCATTTTAGTGATTATTTTGGACCTTAACCCCTCTATACCCTAGCGAGTGGGGAATGGCTAAGACCAGGCACCTGAATCATTCAGAAACTGAAAAATCGGGGTCTGAATAATTAAATTAGCTCTACTTGGAGTTGGCACACTTGAAGAGCTTTTTTTTTAATTTTGCTGTTTTCACACATAGTTTCGTCCACTACAGTGATTCAGATTTTGAACAGAATACACTTCTCCTGGCAGAGATGTAAAGAAAAAAACTGTGTTTCTTTTGGTTTTGAACTTTGTGTTGTATTTCCAGTCACCGTAGCTTTAGCAAGCTCAGAACTAGCATATTATCCAATATGTTGTAGCTTCTATGAAAAACCACTTTTGTTTTCTTTCTGCCCATCATGTCTCTCTGATAGGCAGGGTATTAAAATTCAAAATCAGGAACCCAAGAAAATCCTTCCTCCACCTTTCTACCCACCTCCTCCTCTTCCACTACACTACATAGTTCTGAGGTGTTGGAGCCAGGGTTGTTCTCAAGTAGGGGCTCCTCCTCCTCCTCCTCCCCAGCTGCAACAAGGGGCTGCTAGGCCAATAGTTATCCCCCTGCTGAGATTCTGAGGCAGCTAAAGAATGTGACTGTAATTAGCATTCCACTGAAAGTGCCATTGGAAGAGAAGCATAGATTAGTCTTCCAAACCTAAGCTACACATCTCTGAATTTTCCAAGGGCCTCAGTGTTATACAACCTTGGGAATGTGCATCCTAAGGTCCCTAACACTAAGGCTGTGTCTACAGAAATAACATGGATATTAACTCAAATCACTTGCAAGTTTAAAAAAAAAACAGTCATCTGAACTGACTTCCAGACATTGGTGGTGTTATTTGGACATTTTTCACACTAACTAATGAGATTAAGTGACTAGAAGCCCTTCTGGCCTGGTTCCCTTGTTATCACATTCAAGACAAAGGCCCCATAGCCACCAGACACTCCAGAGGTATTCTGGTTTTCTGCAATACATCAACCTTTGAATTACTTTCAAGAGGTCAGTTGTCTTCAGATCAGTAATCAATAGTATTTATTGAGAACTTGGTGTGCAGAGCCCTGTGCTAAGTAGGAGGGAGAAATGATCCCTGCCTACAAGGATCTTACATTCTTAACCGGAAGACAACTATTTAATAATTTACACATTAGGAAAAAGTACTTAGCAGAAAGCGTAAAAAGACTGGGGCAACAGATCAAGAAGTTATGACTGCAAACACGCTGTGCTGAGAGGATGTGTACTGGGAGAACACCACCGATTCCCTTTCCCCAAAAAATCAGCACTCAGTGATAGGAAACCCAAGAAACCCAACTCTCAGAATGAAGCAGCATGGCCTAATGGATAGCGCATGAGTCCGGGAGTTAAAAGGTCATGGGTTCTAATCCCAGCTCTGCCACTTGTCTGCTGTGAGACCTTGGGCAAGTCACCTAACTTCTCTGGGCCTCAGTTCCCTCATCTGTAAAGTGGGGATTAAGACTATGAGCCCTATGTGGGATAGGGGCTGTGATGATGATGATGCTGGCATTTAGTAAGCGCTATGTGCAAAGCACTGTTCTAAGCGCTGGATGTGTCCAACCTGATTATCTTGTATCTACCCCAGCACTTAGAACAGTGCCTGGCACATAGTAAGCATTTAACAAATACTATCATAATTATTATTATTATTATTAATAATAATAATAATAAAATGAGTGTCTATTCTATTGATTGATTATTCATGTTTCAAGAAAAGAGACAGTACAGCAGGGTTCTGAGCAGAGCGCTGTTTGGAATGTGCTGGACTGTTCTTTTTTAATATTTTTTTAATGCTCACTATGTGTCAAACACTGTAATAAGCACTGGGATAGATACAAGTTAATCATGACAGAAACAGGCCCTACCCAGTATGGGGTTCTCAGTTAAAGAGGGAGAACAGATATTGAATCCCCATTTTGCAGTTGAGGAAACTGAGGTACAGAGAAATTAAGTGACTTGCCCAAGATCACACAGTCAGGATTAGAACCCAAGTCCTCTGACTCCAGGGTCCATGCTTTATCCACTAGACATGCTGCTTCCCATGTGGTGAGGAAAAAGGTCAGTCCTGACATATTTTGTCTGGGAAATAGGAGATGCGGAGGGTAATCCTAGACATTGCCTGGGATACTGAAACACCATAGCACCAATTTCCAATGGACCATGGAGCAGGGAAAAAACATAGGGGCTCAGGGATAGGAGAAACAGAAGCAGAAGAAATTTTTTAGGAATTTTTTTAAAACTCTTCTAAATCCACTCAGGTAATCAACATCAAATGGCTGCTATTAGAAAAATAAATTCTCACTGTTATGTGGCCCCTTCCTTTCCTTCTCACTCTCCCCCTAAATCTAGCCCCCTCGCATCCCCAATCTCACTCCACCCCACTTTACAATCCAGTCAGAGTACCTAATCAATCAATAGTATCAATTGAGTGCCTACCAATGGTATTTATAGTTTACTGTGTGCAGAGCACTGTACTACTTCCATTCATTCAATCATATTTATTGAGCGCTTACTGTGTGCAGCGCACTGTATTAAGCACTTGGGAAGTACAAGTAGTAAGGACATTAGAGTTAGAAGGCATCATCCTCGCCCCCAAAAAGCTTGCAGAGGAGCCACGAAAATAAATTACAGATAAAAGGGCCAATAGAGAATAAAGATACAGAATTAAATGTAAAGAGGAGAAGGGGTGTGAGTATTGCAGTGCCTAGATGGTGGAGAACTGCTGAAATGCAGTTGGGGGACATAAGGAGCAGACTGGCCTTCAATCCAGGAAGGCCTCCTCCCCCTCCCCCCTACCTTACCTCCTTCCCCTCCCCACAGCACCTATGTATATATATACATATATATATGTGTTTGTACATATTTATTACTCTATTTATTTTACTTGTACATATTTATTCTATTTATTTTATGTTGTTAATTTGTTTTGTTATCTGTCTCCCCCTTCTAGACTGTGAGCCTGATGTTGGGTAGGGGCCATCTCTATATGTTGCCAACTTCCCAAGCGCTTAGTACAGTGCTCTGCAGGCAGTAAGCGCTCAATAAATACTATTGAATGAATGAATGAATGAATTTCAGAAGGTTCACCCCTGAAAGTGACTGCGGCCCTTTTAAGGTACTATAAAAGAGGACTGACTTCACAGTGCTCCTTGACATTTGAATTAACTGGGCATGCTCCTTTACAGCCACTTCTGGGGAGCATTTGCACTTTCACCAAACCAAAGGGATCTCTAAGGACCCCAGCACCCTAAAGCATTTCCTAGGTAGTTGTGACTAATGGCCCCAAGTGTGGACGGTGGCGGGGTGAGAGTGAGGGTACCTTGTGAGATGCAGGCAGACCCATTGTTATGACTAACAAGATGAAACTTCCTCCCCACCATACTGTAACTTTACTCCCCCAAACTAAGAAACCAGGAAGAAGACAAACCCCCAGAGCCTTTAGGACCACGATGGGGGCAATACAGCATAACTCGAATGGCTACGACTGGAATGAAAATCTGCTCTCCACCATATCTAAGGGCAAGCAGTACCAGATGGGTCTGAAAACTAGGCAAGAAATTGCTTTGAATACCCTTTTCCGGATCGTTGTTAGCCAACCTTGAGAAGCCCCCAAAAGCATGTTACATGGAGTTTCAATTATTCAAAGAAAATCAGAATCAACTAATCAGAAGGAAAGGGAAAATGCATTAATTAAACAGCTTTACTCATGCAGAAAAGCTGCCAGCATGAGCATTTTAAATTACCTGGGCACACCTAACGCATTTGCATTCTCTTGGCATAAATTTGTTCTACCCTGCAAAGCAACATACATTTCATAATTCCATCTGAGCGAATAACAAAAGAGAATTGACAGATAAGCCCCACCTTCCACACTTGGGGGCTATAGCCTTTTCCTAGGAATTTTTAGCTTATGCAGAAATCCTCTCCTTGACTGGATGTGGCGACAGGAAGTTTAAAGTCTTCTATAAAGTAAAAGGCTAAAAAAGAGCCTCCAAAAACAAAGGAGGCGGGGCCTTTACTGGCAGGAGGCTAACTGCATTCTTTTGTTAAATATTAACATAAAATGAGGCAGTAGAAATGGATGTCCATCAACAGAATTAGAAGGAACTAAGTGAGTTTTAAGAACAAAAGGTTTACTTATTTAAATTACAGGAGATGAAAAACAGCTGGGAATGCAATTTATATCACTAAGTACAAAGCTACAGGATTGCACAATGCAATTATATTTCAAAGTACTTTTATCATTTCAAACTAAATTTCTAAGATCATTTGATTTTACCTTAAAACTGAATGGCACCACTTTAGATATGTTTTACTCCCTCTTAATGCCTTTCGATTCCAGCTCACCCATTTCTATTAGTTTGTTTGTTTTTCCCTTTTAGGCAAATTTTCCAATGTAATGCCAAAAGAGAAAATAACCAATTTAAGAGGCGATATCTTTAAACAAATATTTTTAAAGGCCACAATGCTTCTCTTCCTATTTTGCCATCATTTTATCTCTCTTGATTTTACAAAAAGAAAAATGAAAATGTAATTGCAATTGTAATTTTTAGTTCTGATCATATTACACTGGGAATAAAAGACATATTTCAGTAGAAAGTTTCTCTGTGGGGAAAAATATCCACCCAATTTGCCTCCTGTTTAGAAATGAGCTTTCTAATATGCTGATGAAATGGAAAGTGAAAATAAACTGCACACAACTTAGGTTGTATCTCAAATAAAGAAATTTACCTTGTCTTATTCTCAGAGAAAAATGATGTTCATGTCAAATAGGTACAGTTCAATTGTTTCAGTAACAGGAAAGTCATATCCAAAATGTAGATGTGCTATTTTTTCATTCTACTTTTAAGTACCAGTTGCACTGACAGAGATTTGATCATATCTGCCATAATTTGGCTTAAAATATTTTTTCCAAGGAAATGGACAAAATGTTCCACATTCAAGTCATCAGTCTCTTTCAGATAGGATTTTGTCCCTTGGGAGGTAAACTCACATTCATAGCTACAGACCCAGAGAATTGAATAGAATTTAACAGAAAGGTATGTCATGTACTAGTATTTCCACATCTACTAAAAACTTGGTTAATATAATCCACTTGCTATTATACACATTTAACCAGGATTTACAATCCTTATTTCAAAGGATTGAAATACGGAGTTGAAAGGATTTGAAAATTGAAAATTTGAAAGGATTGAAAACAAGTGCGGATACAGTAGCTGCTCAAGAAGCAGAAGGTGGGAGAGAACTCTCAGGAAGAGATTTATCATCATCACAATCATTGCTATTTCTCATCAGAGTTTTATGCTGATCATGATGTATTCAGAATTTTTGTTTTTAGCATATAAATCAGACCATCAACTTCTCATCACATCTTCCATACAGTACTATGGAAAATACTTCCATTTGAGAGCCCTTTCATCTGGTTCCCAAAACTGAAGTGCTTTAGTTTTTGGAATAACTTGAATTGTTTCTAAATGTCAAATTTCTATTAGAACATACAGGATATTTTAAAGAACTCATGGGTGTTCTTCAATTTAGTAGTTTCGGAAATTTCTAACACCTTTCAAGTCACTGTAGACCACCCATAAGATAAGACTTTCATGATCAATACCCTTAAATTATATTTTGGCCAAAAATGTTATGATACAAATGGAATGTTTGAGACAGATGTTTGAAATATGAATGAAAGTTTGAATATTCAGTTTAAAATATCCACGATAAAAGAAGCTACAAAGACATGTCATTGATCTAATACTTGTTTGCACATTCCTCCAGGCTATGCATGAAGCATAATGGGATTTCTATGGACCAAAACAACAAAAGGTGTAAAATGCCTTTTCAGTTGCAAACTTTGTTCATTTATTCCTGTGGTAAAAGAATGCAAATCTTAAGTCATTTTTTTGTGAACTGACATCAAGTCTTTCTCACAAAAAGTTTTTAAAAGAGGCAAGGGTAAAGTTCAGAATAAAGTCAAGCTTCTTTCCTTGCATAAAAAAGCAGCTCAAGTAAAATTTCATTCAGTTGTTCCTGTCAATTAAAAGCTTCCATTTTTAACAATTCGAGGGTGCAAAATATTTAAGGCAAAGTCACTTACAAACACGTTGACCTAAGCATGAAAATGCATTTTGGACTTTGAAACCCAAGAAATTTTGAATCTGATGAGACTAACTGCAAAAGATTTTTAAACATCTTTGTAAGTGAAATGTCATCAGTGTCATTCTGGCTTACAGACATTCAAAGGTTATAATAGTTTTAATTCATTAGCCCAACGATACTTATCTACTTCCTGTGAATAATGTAAAAATTGAATGGGAATCAATAGAAGCAAATCGCTGCTTTATTTTAATTGGTCACACTTGGCCAATTGTCTACTCCATTCAAGGATTTCTGACTCTTGTTAAATAATATGGAGAGTAAAGGAGAAAGAAAGGAGGTGGGAGAGAAAACAAAATAAATGAGAAATATGGGTAAAAAGTTCATCTATTAATCCTAATTTGTCAACAAAAGTTAAAGTCAATGCTTACCATATATAATACTTTCCCAGAGAGCTAATTCTGACTACCTGACTGCAATGAATTCTTACTTCAGCTGATCTTAACGAGACAAAAGCTATCCATACACCTTATTCTTTGTAGGTCAGGAATATTGTCTGAGGCTATACTCCAGAATCACTGTGTAATGAGCTAGTGTATTTTCAGTTTAACAGACGTTACCCTTAACTCGGTTGAAAACATTTGGGGAAGCACAAAGGAAGTTGGAGGTGATTCTCCCCTGCCCCTCCTCCGCCAGAGTATGAGTCATCCAGAGGTAGGATCATAAAAGCAGGATAGGTAAAACAGAAGGAGAGAACCAGGGGCAGAAAGAACAAAAAAAAAGGGAGAGAGAAAAGCAGAGTGGTGTGGGGGAGCAGAAAGGGAGGCAGAAGATAGAGACAGGCACATCAGACAGTGGGGGCTGGTATACAGATATATAGATGTACATACAAGCACAAAATATGGAGTCACTCTACTGCTTCTTCCACACCTGATTATTGTGACATGGTATCAGTACAACACCTTCCCTATGGCTGTGGTCTAGAGATCTCCAGTTAGCTTCATCTAATTCAGAGCAGCCCCACTGGAAACCTCCAGGAAATGGCCCAAGAAGTGGCCAGTTCAACCACAGAACCACACTTGCTGTTGCTGAGAAGGAAGAGGAGGAAGAAGGTACTCCATTTAACTCTTGGGTTGCCACCACTTATCGCATGTCTCTCAGACTTCCACTCTGGCAAAAAGAGGGACTTCAAATAGCCTCACTGAAGACTTTTTGGATGGGATGGGGCTTCAAAATTCACAACCTTCCCCCTGATACAGGATGCCTGTTCATTTTATATCAATCAATCGTATTTATTGAGCACTTACTGTGTGCAGAGCACTGTACTAAGCGCTTGGGAAGTACAAGTTGGCAACATATAGAGACAGTACCTACCCAACAGTGGGCTTACAATCTAAAATGGGGAGACAGTGAACAAAACCAAACATACTAACAAAATAAAATAGAATAGATATGTACAAGTAAAATAAATAAATAAATAGAATAATAAATATGTACAAACATACATACATATATACAGGTGCTGTGGGGAAGGGAGGGGGTAAGATGGGGGGATGGAGAGGGGGACGATGGGGATATTATTTTATCCCTAATACTGACTCTCAGTGTTCCCATTTTCACATTTGCTCTGCACACAGTAAGTGCTCAATACATACAATTGAATGAATGAATTACCAGTGATTGTACTATTTCTAGAAAGGTAAAACACATATTACTTATGTCCCACAAAGGAAAGTAAATGCTTACTACCTTGGAGTTGAACTCTGCAAGCCTAATGACCAGATCATGGTCAGCATTGGATGTGATTCTCTACATCCAATTGATGTAGAATTGAACACACATGTTTTATTTTTGGGGAACAGGAAAAAAAAAAAAGCTTCAGAATGTGAACCTAACCTGGCTCAGTGGAAAGAGCCTGGGCTTTGGAGTCAGAGGTCATGGGTTCAAATCCCAGCTCTGACAATTGTCAGCTGTGTGACTTTGGGCAAGTCATTTAACTTCCCTGTGCCTCAGTTACCTCATCTGTAAAATGGGGATTAAGACTGTGAGCCCCCCATGGGACAACCTGATAACCTTGTAACCTCCCCAGTGCTTAGAACAGTGCTCTGCACATAGTAAGTGCTTAATAAATGCCATCATTATTATTATTATTATTATTATATCTGCATGGGCACGTTCTGCCCATCACAGTGATCAGTAGTGCCATAATAACATCAATGACCGCTAATTCGTAGCCAGCTAAAATGAAGGGATTTGGTAACCAGTAATACTTTCACAATTCAGTATGGAAGGAATGAAAATCGTTAGGTTGAGGTCATAAAACAATATTTTTGCAAGGAAACTGTGCCCTTGTGGATGTCCCTGATTGGCCCATGAATTCACCTGGTAGACAGCTGCTGCCCAAGGTGCTGATAATCCTGAACTTTCTCCCTCAACCAGACTTCCCGGACCCCGAGACAATCCAAAACCATCTAGAGAGGCAGCATGTTCTACTGGAGAAAGCACGGGGATGGGAGTCCGAAGACTGAGGTTCTAATCCCAGCTCCATCTCTGGCCTGCTGTGTGACCTTGGAAAAGCCACTTAACCTCTCTGGGCTGCAGTTTCCATTATCTGCAAAATGGTGATAAGACCTGCCACTCCCTACTTCATAAGGATATTTTGACAATGAAAGAGATCACTGATGGGAAACTGCTTTGATAGAAATGAAATTCTATATAAAAATAAGGTTTTTTGGTCTTTTTAAAATCCTGATGCAGAAGGGTGAGAGGCTGAGGCTATCAATGAAGTAGTGTGGCTCAGTGGAAAGAGCATGGGCTTTGGAGTCAGAGGTCACAGGTTCAAATCCCGGCTCTGCCACTTGTCAGCTGGGTGACTTTGGGCAAGTCACTTAACTGCTCTGTGCCTCAGTTACCTCATCTGTAAAATGGGGATGAAGACTGTGAGCCCCCCGTGGGACAACCTGATCACCTTGTAACCACCCCAGCGCTTAGAACAGTGCTTTGCACATAGTAAGCACTTAAATACCACTATTATTATTCTGATCCCAGCTCTGTCACTTGCCTGCTGTGTGACCTTGGGTAAGTCAATTCACTTCTCTGTGCCTCAGTTCCCTCATCTGTAAAATGGGGATTAAGATTGTGAGCCCCGCATGGGACAACATGATCACCTTGTATCTTCCCCAGTGCTTAGAACAGTGCTTGGCACATAGTAAGTGCTTAACAAATGCCATTATTATTATTACTATTATTATGCTTTGTGAATCAAGAAGAGATGTAGGCATCTGTGGGTTCACAGGCAGAAGTGATACATACTTCTAAATGCCAATACAGGCAATTAATGTGAACTGTTCTCCATAAAGATTCAGGTACTTCTGAAAATAAGATGACTTTTAGACCTTAAAACATATACTGGCCTTGGGCAAGTCACTTAACTTCTCTGTGCCTCAGTTACCTCATCTGTAAAATGGGGATTGACTGTGAGCCCCCCGTGGGGCAACCTGATCACCTTGTATCCCCCCAGCGCTTAGAACCGTGCTTTGCACATAGTAAGCGCTTAATAAATGCCGTTATTATTATTATTACTGGCCCTGAGCAGATACAACCTAATATGACATGTCATTATATTTTGTCTTTGAACTTTCATTAATTCTGAAAGAATTTTAAATATCTTCCTTAAAGAATCACACTGCTTAAAAGTGGGCTTTAGGAGTACGTACATTGTCCAGAATGGGGCTTTTTGTTACATAAATCAGGATTCTATGTTATACAGCCTATTTCGTTCAAAGTTTTCCTTTCAAGAAAGAAATCAAGAAAGAAGGATTAGAAGATATGTTATTGTATTTGTTTCCTCTACTCTACTAAAAAAGTACCTAGATCTAAATTCTATCCCTGAATATTTATATTGCCAGCATCTTGAGGGCAAGGGTCATGTTTCCTTCTTTTATGTTATGCTCCCAAGTGCCACAGCTTAGTGCTTTGCACACCAGAGATGTTCAATATATATTAATGATAATATTGGTGGGGATGATGAAATGCATTACTTGCCTCGGGTCCATATTCAAATACTATCCATATTACATCTCCATTTCCCTGGATATGCAGAGAAGCAGCGTCGAGCACGGGCTTTGGAGTCAGAGGTCATGGGTTCAAATTCCAACTCCACCAATTGTCAGCTGTGTGACTTTGGGCAAGTCACTTCACTTCTCTGTGCCTCAGTTACCTCATCTGGAAAATGGGGATTAAGACTGTGAGCCCCCTGTGGGACAACCTGATCATGTTGTAACCTCCCCAGAGCTTAGAACAGTGTTTTGCACATACTAAGCGCTTAAGTGCCATCATTATTATTATTATTTCCCAGTGTGGCCAGCGAGTGCCTCTCTTTATTGCTGAATTGTACTTTCCAAGGGCTTAGTACAGTGCTCTGCACACAGTAAGTGCTCAATAAATATGACTGAATGAATGAATTTCCTTTCCATCAATTCATTCTTCAAGCTTGTAAGCAATGTGGCCAAGTGGAAAGAGCATAGGCTTGGGAGTCACAGCCCATGACTGATCCCAACATTGCCATTTGCCTTCTGTGTTACCTTGGGCAGGTCTTTTAACTTCAGTCCCTCAGTTTCCTCATCTGTAAACTAGGGCTGAAATTCCTGTTTTCCTACTTAAACTGTGAGCCCCATATGGAACAGGAACTTGTGCCCAAACTGATTATCTTGTAACTATCCTAGCTCTTAGTACAGTGCTTGGAATGTAGCAATCCCTTAATAAATACCCCCATTATTACTATTATTATTGTTACAACAATAATACAATCTGTATTTTGCTAAAGTCTTCGCCACTGGACTGAGGCTCATCCATTTGTGATGGGAGATTCTGACAATCATTCTTTTTTTTTTTTTAAAGGGTATTTGTAGTACTTACTATGTATCAAACACAGTTTGGGGTCTGAGGTAGATAAAAGTTCATCAGGTTGGACACAGTCCCTTCCCACATGGGGCTCACAGTCTAAATTAGAGGGAGGAGGATTTAATCTCCATTTTACATATGAGGAAACAGACACTTGCCAAAGTTTACCCAGCAGGCTAGTGGTGAAGCCTAAAATTGGAAAGATACAGAGAAGATTAGCATGGCCCCTGTGCAAGGATGACACACAAATTCATGAAGCGTTCCATATTTTTCATCCGCCAAGCTAACTCTCTTCCTCCCTTCAAAGCCCTAATGAGAGCTCACCTCCTCCAGGAGGCCTTCCCAGACTGAGCCCCCTCCTTCCTCTCCCACTCCCCATCCCCCCCCGCCCTACCTCCTTCCCCTCCCCACAGCACCTGTTTATATGTTTGTGCAGATTTATTACTCCATTTTACTTGTACATATTTACTATTCTATTCATTTTACTTTGTTAATATATTTTGTTTTGTTGTCTGTCTCCCTCTTCTAGACTGTGAGCCCGTTGTTGGGTAGGGATCGTCTCTATATGTTGCCAACTTGTACTTCCCAAATGCTTAGTACAGTGCTCTGCACACAGTAAGCGCTCAATAAATATGACTGCATGAATGAATGAAAGATTAGAATCCATGTCCTCTGATTACCAGGCCCATGATCTTTCTACGAGGCCATGCTATTCCTCAGCAAGTCCAACTTTACAATATTCCGAAACAATCTGACTCTAAGATATATCCTCTAATGGATACCCTAGCCTGTCTCTTCCAAGATGTCATTCGATCAGTTACCTCAAAACTGTAGTCTGAAGAAAATCCGTTCATTTCTGGTTTCCATAGTGTTCCAAATATTTAATTTAGCAGTATTCTACTTTCTAAACTATTCTTACAGAATCTCCCTCTGCAATGGAAATATAATAATGACTTTTTTTAAGAATGAATCTGACCTAATGCCAGATTGCTCTTTAACGACTGCTCATTCTGATATAGTACCATACTGCTTGAGATTAAACCTGCTCAAAGGGGAGTCTAGTCTTCATTTCCTCTATACATAAAATACCCATTGAGACTAACGGGAGTTAATATCACATAGAGGGCAACGCCTAAAACTAGCTTACAAATGGCAGCCATCTCAGACGATAAATTACTAAAGTTTGCAGAATTTTAGTCCCAGCTCCTCCTGCCTGCTGGGTGACCTTGGACAAGACACAACTTCTCTGTGCCTCAACTTCACCTTCACGGTCTATAAAATGGGAGTTAAATACCTGTTCTCCCTCCCTCAGATTGTGAGCCGCACATAATCTTTACTGTACTCCCCCAAGTGCTTAGTACAGTGTTCTGTCCATAATAAGCACTCAGTAAATACGTCCAATTGTCTTACAGCTATCCCAGTTTCCTAGCACTGTCCTGTGCATATGATAAGCACTTAAATACCACTGTTATTACCACCATTTTATTATTATTATTATTGTATTAGGAACACCACTATGAACGCAAAAGGTACGACGCCGGATTCAGGTTTTTTTCCTATTTCCATGATTTTCAAAGCAACAATAATAATTTTAAGTTGTCCTTTTTGAGCAATTCTGCACTCTTCCTAAGCAAACCTTCCTCATACAAAGCATTATCCATCAAGTTACATGGAGTACAATTTGGTGCCAGAAAAACAGGGAACTAATATTCTAGAAGAAAGTATTACATTTTTGAGTATTAGTTCACATACTCAGAGATGAATTTCACCATTTTTCTTCTGTCTCTTCCATTAAGTTGTAAGCTCACTGAGGACAGAAACATGTGGCATATTGTTACTGTAATCCCAAGCACTTAGAACAGTGCCTAGCTTCAAAAACTGCTCAATAAATACTACTGATGGATTGTAGTTCCTTGAAAGCAGGGATCATGCCTTAGATTGTGAAACACATGTGAGCAAGCATTGGTGTCTAATACCCACTCATTTATCTTTCCCCAGGGCTCAAGTCAGTGTTTTGCACATAAGTACATAATAATAACAACAATAATAATGGTATTTGTTAAGCGCTTACCCTGTGCCAAACATTGTTCTAAGCACTGGGGTAGATAGAAGGTATTCAGGTTGCCCCACCTGGGGCTCACAGTCTTAATCCCCATTTTACAGATGAGGTAACAGGCACAGAGAAGTTAAGTGACTTGTACTACTACTGGACCCTTGCTCCATCTATAGAGGAAATCACTACATCAGTCAAGACTACGAAAAATGGAAAAGCACCTGGACTAACGGTATGTCTGTTGAGATGAACTAACATGAAGGAGAAACCTTGCTTAAATAGTTACACGAACCCTTAAGAAGCACCACGGCCTAGTAGATAGAGCACGGGCCCGGGAGTCAGAAGGAACTGGGTTCTAATCCCGGTTCTGCCACTTCTGTTACGTGACCTTGGCCAAGCCACTTCTCTGCACCTCGGTTACCTCATCTGTAAAATAGGGATTAAGACTGTGAGCCCCATGAACTGTGGACATGCACTGTGTCCAACCTCATTAGTTTGTATCTACCACAGTACTTAGCACACTGTCTGGCACATAGTAAGCGCCTAACAAATACTGTAATTTTTTTTTTAAAAAAGGTTTCCTCAAAATGTGGACCACTGAGGAAATGCTACAGAATCTCAAAGATGCCACTATTATCACTATCATCACTATCATTAAGAAGCAAGGTTAGAGTAGATCATGATATTCACTGAGGCATCTCATTACTATCAATTGTCAGGCACATTATTATTGCTATTGTTATTAATAACAATAAGATACCATCACTAGATCTGGGTTCTAGATTGCTTAACAAATTTTGCTGTTCTGACAAGTTCATCAAGATTTTGAGACTACTTCTAAATAAAACCAAGGTGGTTAGTAGCCTTCACCAGGAAAGTGCTTTCCCCATCTTCAAGGTCCTTCTGAAATCACAACTCCTCCAGGATACCTTTCCCAATAAATTTCCATCTCCTCAATTTAAAGTCCCCCACAACTACCAAGTCAACCTTCCAAACTACGCAGGCTCTTTCAACCTCCCATAGCACTTGTGTACATATCTTACATACCTCATTATTAAATAATAATAATGGCATTTGTTAAGCACTTACTATGTGCAAAGCACTGTTCTAAGTGCTGGGGAGGTTACAAGGTGATCAGGTTGTCTCACATGAGACTCACAGTCTTAATCCCCATTTTGTAGATGAGGTAACAGTCCCCGAGAAGTTAAGTGACTTGCCCAAAGTCACACAGCAGACAATTGGCAGAGCCGGGATTTGAACCCATGACCTCTGACTCCAAAGCCCGGACTCTTCCCACTGAGCCATGCTGCTTCTCTGTACATTAAAGCACTAAGGTATATAGCCTCTTTCCCTTTCTCTTCCTATCTGTAATTTTTTTGTTTCCCTTTCGCCCATTACAGCATAAGGTCCTTGACAGCAGGGATCATTTTTAATTCCTATCGTACTTTCCCAAACTTAGTATAGTTTTCAGCACACAGTAAGTGCTCAGTAAAAACTACTGACTTTGGACAAAGAGGCATAAGAATAAAAGTAGGGAAAGCCTTTCTGTTTGCACAATGAGCCTGGGATTTTGGGTCCCATATTGGCCTTTCCAGTCATACATGCACTCACAGGTAAATTTTACCATCATTGGCATCACCTTCAAGTGTGCAAGACAACTATATTTGCACATGTGAACCTATCACAGAATTATTGCTGGTTTCAGAGCTTTTTCTGGCTATCACATGATGTAAAGATCATGTTTGTTGTGCTATGCTATGGTCTGTGGTTAATGGGAATCACAATTATCTCAGTATTTCTTAGATTCCAGATACTGCACACCGGTTATATTTAACTGAAATCTCTACTTCACTCCCAGAGGACTCAAAACAACAAACTTTTCAAGACGTGAAGGAGAGCAAATCTGCGATACAAGTTGCTCAAGCAGTTTGTACAGTGTTTAGCACATAGGAAGTACTTAAATATTAATATTATTATGCCTCAATGCACAGTGTTCCCTTATTTCAATCCTGCTTCAAAGAGGATAAGGCAACAGGACTTGCATTTAGGATCAGGGCAGTGAAATGGCATTTTCCCACCCTGCCACAAGCTTGTGCTGGTTGGAGACCATTCCCATTTGTCTTATAAAATATTATTCCTCAAAACACTAGGTGGTTTTATTCCTCAGAGGAAATGAAAGCAGGGGAGGCTTAAGTGACTTAAGTGCAAAGGTTAGGCAGAGTCAGAACTAGAACTCACAGTTTCTTGGTTTGTGAACATTTGATTAATTATTGAGTTACACTTTATCTTCCTCAAATTCTTTTTAAGGATAAGGAGATTGGGCTTACAGTTTTTTAACATTACCAAACCTACATTCTTGATCACTGATTGTGACTCAAAGAAAAATGCAGTATCTTAGTTTTTTACATACTTTCATAAAACAAATGCTGATGTAGTTAACAAGAATTTAAGTTTGGTCATCTTCCTAAAAAAAACCATTACCTAGGAGATCCCCTAGTAAATGTTTAATGATCAATATATTATGCCACAAACAAATAATTATAGATCACTTGGACACTTTTCCCTCTCAGGCCACCATTTAGGATTTTGTCTTCTAGTCAATGCATACCTAATTCTCATTAACAATAATTAGAGTTTTACACATTCCCTGGGAGAATAATAGATCCCTTGGGAGCTTGTGTGCCCACAGTACCTATGGTAGAAGACTGAATATGTCTTTATGTCCTTATTTGACAAATACAGCCTTATTACAACCAAAAACAGATTACTGAAATAATACCTGATTTTTGTCTTTGCCTTTTGGTTTCCTTGCAGTTTGGGAATTCTTCAATTCCATTCTCGATTACAAGTTTAACCTAGGTAGTTTATTACAAAAATCCTCATCCTTATTTCTGAAGAAACTATTACTGAGTTGTTCAAGAAGAGACATCTGATTATCTACCATCAAGGTCAACATTTTAAAATCAGACTCCCTAATCTATCCAGGCTCCAGAGACGCAGATCTCCTCCTTTGCCTTGTTCTTTGTCCAGTGAAAATGGGATTGAGCAATGGGCATTTTTCTTTCAGTTCACCAGGATTCTTCTTGGGAATGACAGTTGGAGCTCTAGGAGACAAAATCGTAAGTCCATCCTACATCACGTACCTAGAATTTGGTAGGTGATTTCTCCAGTTTAGCAAGCACGTCTTTTGCTCCAAATGCCCCACTCTCCCAAGTACCTAGAACAGACCTCTCCATGCAGGTAAAGTAGGTGTTCAATCACTACTACTGATTGAATTGGTGATTGGAGGCAGGTGGGTTGAGAGGAGGGGAGAGACACAGGATCCCACAGGTGAGCTCTGCTCCGCAGAGAATCTGGGAATTCCCTGAGGCCTTACACAGGCCAACATCAGCATTTCCCGAGGGATAAGACAGTTAAGGAAAATAGAGTGATTAATATGGGTTAACACGAAAAGGAAAAACACCAGCCTTAATCTGGGATAGTTTAACAATTTAGGATGTGCTTGCTATTCAAGCACTGAACAGTTCCCTTTAGAATAAAAGTAGAGCCCTGGCAGTTACATAGTTAATTTGATCAGTTTAGCCAACCACATGAAGTCATTCTAGACACATACACAAACTCTCGCTCTCTCACTCTCTCTCTCTCTTTGGGGCCCTTAATTATCCAGACTGAACCACCAGGTGGATCAAATGAACCAGGTAATTGAGAAAGCTCAACAGTAGACAAGCAAAACCTCGTGGAAATGCCTGTGAAATATTCACCCCTGGTAGGGAATTTTGGCTGGGAAGAAACCAACAAAGGACTTGGGGAGTGAAAATAGACTTTTGCCTTACAAATGAACAGCCAAGAGCTGCAGAGAAGAGATAGTTGCCCCCATCCTTTTTCAGGGGAGTGTTCTCAGTACCACCGACAATATGCAAAGTGTTACTCTTCCCATTCTTATTCTGCGGGAACAGGAATTCCCGGTAGGCTGGCTGCTTCCATTGTCATGTACTGACCCAAAAGCATCAGCTCTGGGGACAAAATGTCCCCACGATTTCTGGCATACGTAGGCCTCTCCTGGACAGGTTTAGGAGAAATACAACTAGCTCCTATTTAGGAATCCTTAGTGGTTCTCATGTTGAATGGCTTCTTTTTCCTTCATTGCCTGGTCCCCTATGTGGGAAGGATTTGTCAGAAGAGGATGCATAACTACCCCATATTGGAATGGTAGAAGCTCCATCATTCCAGGGTAGCAGAAAGCAGGTGAAACTTGGTTGAAGGCAATGACTCATTCTCAGACTGGCAACCCGATTCCTGACCCACACTCCAGCCTTGTATGTGAGTCTCCACACGAACAGAACCCCCAGGGTCCCCTACCCCACGCCACGCAGTCAATCCATTCCCAGCCAAGGATACACACCTCTCTCCTATACCTTCCTTGCTTAACATACCAAAAATAAGATTCCAGGTTAAAAAAAAAAAAATCCTGGGCTTGAGTTCCAATGATGCACCACCCAAATGAAACCGTGGATTTTAAACTCCTAACTTTTCTGATACATTCTTTTCTTCTACCTTATGAAATACACATGTGCATCCCCTTTAGAGCCATTTATTACAAAAGCAATAGCACCTGATCTATTCACGTGCAAAATGGAAGGGAATAGTTTATAATTGAGTGTGCAGTGAAGAGGCTTTAACTCTTTCTAACCACGGGCTGTTTACCGACTCCCAGAGAGCGTATACAGTTCTCTATCTTCCTTCCACTCCACTGCTTAGTTGTGGCATTTACTTCATTCAAATGAAATGCCTTTCCCTGAAGTAATAGGCCATATTCCGGTCCTCAGAGATTTAAACACAAATCCTATTGAAGTTAGTGGGATTTGCATGTGCGCATATAATAGCATTCAGAGTTGGACAGCAGCAAACAACAGCAGTCTGTTAATGAGTGTGCACCTGTCTTCAAAAAATAGCACATATGTGCAGGGTTGTTATTTTTTATTAACCACCTCTGACTTAAAATTTTTCCTTTTCCATTTCCTTTCCTGGCATTTCATTGAAGACTCCCTCCATCTAAGATACAGTATAAAAAAATTCAACATTCTTTAGTAGTGCAAATCAGGACCACTTTTTCTAATTTGATTATGTATCTACTGCAGCTACCAAATTCTTGGTCTTATAAATTTACTCATCTGAATCAAAGTGATTTTCAAGCATGATAGACTTGCTGTCTACATCAATAGGAATGACTGAAGATTCATCCTGTAGTACAGCAAGGTCAGAACATGAACATCAAATTCCAATACTGCTAACATTTGTATTGAATCTAAAGATCATGGCAAATCATGTATTGGCTGGTCATGTATTAAAGTGCCTTAAATTATTTCATTTTTGGTAAGTTCTTTGCTTAAACTGCATTTTTGTATATTGAGAATCTTAAGGTAGTCTCATACATAAGTCTTGCCTGCATCCTGCCTCTGTCCTGGAATATCCTTCCTTTTCCTATCCTTTCATATCCAACAGACAATTACTTTCCCCACCTTCAAAGCCTTACTGAAGGCACATCTCCTCCAAGAGGCCTTCCCTGCTTCCCTGACTAAGCCCTCATATCCTCTTTACCCACTCTCTTCTGCTTATCCCTGAATTGCTCCCTTTATTCACCACCACCTCCCCTCCAGCCCCACAGCAATTATGTAAATGTAATCATTTATATGAATGCCTGTCTCCCCCTCTAGACTGTAATAATAATAATGATGGTATTTGTTAAGCGCTTACTATGTGCAAAGCACTGTTCTAAGCTCTGGGGGGATACAAGATGATCAGGTTGTCCCACCTGGGGCTCGCAGTCTTAATCCCCATTTTACAGATGAGGCAACTGAGGCACAGAGAAGTTAAGTGACTTGCCCAAAGTCACAGAGCTGTAAGTTCACTGCGGTCAGGGATTGTGTCTGTTTTATTGTTGTGTTGTCCTCTCCCAAGCATTTAGTACAGTGCCCTGCATACAGTAAGTACACACTAAATACAATTGATTGATGCATCAAAATTATGTTTGAAAAAATGCAATTTCATGTAGATGTGTCATTTTAGCCAACTAACCTTGTGGAGTGATTTTCTTAACTCTAGGATAATTTTTAAAACCTCGAGAAAATTTTCCTCTAATGGAAAATAAAATGAATAGAAGGCTTGTTAAATACTGATTCAGCTTGCTGATAGTGCCAGTCCTGAGAGTCTCGTAATAGCTCTTGTAACCAAACAACATGTAAGATGAGGCAATTAGGGAATTGATGTGTAGAAAAACTATTTAGCTCTCCTTGTTCATTTTTACATTCAACTTTTTTCCAAAGGTAAATAAAACTATAGACTCCATCAGACAAAAGAAAGGAACTTCCAGAACCATGATGATATATTAAATTCCATCCCAAGCTCAATAAACTATGACTTATAAGTCTTGTAAAATCTTTACAAGGCTCTTGACAACTCCACATGTGCTGATGGCAAGAAGAATGGAACTTTTTGCAAAACATCTGCTAAATCATGATCTTGGCTAGAATTTCTCTGTCTACTCATGATGACCAAATACAGAATAAGTGAAACTCATTCAGATTATTTTGGATTGGATAAGATTTTTTGCCCAATATCAAACCTACTTAGTTAAAGTGTCATTTCATCATAGCCTGCATCTGTAATATGCATTTCCATCCATATGGGATATAACCAGCGTTCTTTAATTTTAACCATGCCTGAGAGACAGGACTTTGTTCACCACATATTGAATTACATGCACTGCCTACTAGAAGGTACAAAGCTTCTAGTAACTTCTGACAAACCCAAAATTGAATACATTATCCTCATCAGACTAAAACAGTTCACTAATAATGTTAACCAACCTTCACTTACTTACAGACATACAGTTCTTTGCTGAGTTTCAAGGAAAAGCTAATGTTTTTACATTGTCCTAGAAAGATACAGATCAAAGAGATTGGGCCTTTTTCATACCATGCTGAGCTTTGCTTCAGAATTCAAGTACACATAGGGTGAAGAAACCAAGCTGCAAGCTAATAAAAGGTTTTCCTTGGGTACATTTAAATTTTTTCTCCTAAGATTTCACTGTTTCAAAGTAGTTGCATTTATCATTCAGCAGCAGGACTGTCCAAGTTCAAAGCTCTAATTTCTACCTCCCTAACCAAATATGAATCCAGGAGCAAGCCTCTATCATAACCAGCTGACTTGACAGCACCCTTTTTTCTCCTGCCGTGTAATTTATATTGGGCATTTAGCAATTTCTCTCATTTCAAATTTAAATTGATGACCTTAATTAACTTCTCCACTCAAAAAATGACGAGTCTCTAAAGATCTTTAAAAGGTTGAAGATTTGGAAATATTTGTTATAGTGATTGGTTGAATATTATACTATTGTCTACCCTTCCATTTGCAAAATCCATCAGTTGGTAAAGCTGCCTGTGTTACTATAAATGCTCATCAGAGTATTTTCTTTAAACATGTTGTATTCTCAGGAAGTTTATTTAGAGGGTCACCATCAGAATATAGGAATCATAAATACTGAAATGTAAATTTGTTATTCAAGAAATTATACCAACAAAAGGAGAAAAAGGAGTACTGAACTGCTCATACTGACTTAAACAGAACCTGTGAGTGTTGGACCCTGCTAGGTCAAAGCTTTATGGATTGAGCTCACCCAGATCAATAAGTAACTAATTACCATTTAATCACTCAGTTGTAGTTATTGAGCCCTTACTGTGTGCAGAGCACTGTACTAAGCACTTTGGGGAGTACAACGTGATAACAGGAATAGTCCCTGACCACAGTGAGCTTACAGTTTGGAGGGGGAGAGGACATTAATATAAATGAATCATGGAAATTTACATAGGTTCCATTGGACTGGTGGAGGGAGCTGGGGTGGGTGATGATAAATTAAGGGAGCAACTTAGGTGATGCAGAAGGGAGTGGGAAAAGAGGACTTAGTGAGGGAAGACCCTCTTGGAGATGTGTCTTCAATAAGGCTTTGAAGGTGGGGAGAGTAATTGTCTGTTGGACATGAAAAAGGAGGGCTTTCCAGGACAGAGGCAGGATGTGTTGGAGAGGTCAGTGGTTAGATACATGAAACTGTGGTACAGTGTGTAGGTTGGCATTAGAAGAGCAAAGTGAGTGGCTTGGGTTATATTGGAGAGTAGCAAGGTGAAGTAGGAAGGGGCAAGGTGATTAAGTGTTTTAAAGCCAAGGGTGAGGAGTTTCTGTTTGATGCGGAGTTGGATGGGTAGCCACTGGAGGTTACTGAGGAATGGGGAGCTCTGCCAATTGCTTGCTGTGTTACTTTGGGCAAGTCACTTAAATTCTCTGAGCCTCAGTTCTCCTGTTCTCCCTCCTACTTAGACTTTGAGACCCTTGCGGAACAGGGATTGTGTCCAACTTAATTAACTTGTATCTATCCTAACACTTAGAACAGTTTCTGATACATAGTAAGGGCTTAACAGAAACCAAAAAAAAATCCAGATCTAATGAAGGTATCCAAATGCCTTTGGAAGTTCCCTGAAAATTGTTTAGAGGTCTTGGGGCTGTTCCCTAAACTTTTCCCGACTCTGATGTGCTACTCAGATGACGTCCTTTGTGCTGCGCTGTGATCTGAAGTGTTACTGTGATTCCAGGGGCTTTCGTTATCACCACTGCACCCTCTTAACTAGGGATCCTAAAAAAATTTTCCCTACGGGGTTGGTAGCATTTGTCACTGATGAACAAATAGGCACTGTGAAAGAGAAGAAGCACTTCAGATATTTTGTGAGCTAAAATTATGGGACCATGGGATTGGGACTATCTTTTACATTCACTTTCAAAATGTGAATAAGGGCCTCTTGGTTGAATCATGCTTTTTAATAAAGTAGCATTGCACCTGAGGTGAAATACTTCACTGATAGGCAATGAAGTGCAGAAATTGCACTTTGTAACCTCTTTAGCTAGTTTTTCCTTGTTAATAGGCCTCAGTCCTCACCACGGTGCTCAACACCCAAACGTGTCTCAGTACAAAAAGTTGGCTGATCAGAAGTACTCAAAATAATGACAGTCATCTGCCATAGCTTTCCTCCAAATCAATCAATGATAAGATAGACTTAGTGGCTACGATCCCTTCCCTCAAGGAGTTTTCATTCCAAAAGACAGATCTCATATAATCAATCCTATGAAAATTCCTGTGAGGTAGATGCCAACGAGGGTGTGAACTTTTCATTTTGAGCATTGGGGTGAACGAGGGAATGGGGCATTGGGGTCAAAGGGAGAGACTAGAAGAGGAAGGAAGAGAAGAAAAGTAGAAAGTGGAAAAGAGGACGTAAAAGGTCCATACTGGAAGGAGGTCACCTCACATCTGGTCCATACTGGGCAATGAGACCAGACACGGGCACCCGAAGGAAACTCCCCTGGGGCCACGCAAGTCTCATCGCCATGGCAGCATCATAATAACTATAGTATTTGGGGCTCTGGGCTTAGTAGGAAGGAGAACAGATAAAATCTCCATTTTGCAGAGGAGGGAACTGAGGTACAGAAAAGTTAAGTGACTTGCCCAAGGTCACACAGCTGGCAAGTGGTGGAGCCAGGATTAGAACCCAGGTTCTCTGACTCCCAAGCCATGCTCCTTCTACTAGGCCTGCTCCTCACGCTGCATCGTGGCTGTCACAACTCCAGAGCTCCAACTGCAACTCACTCAGTCTTTATTCACATCACAAGGACTCCAGCCCACACCCAGCTCCCATCCACTGCTTCCTGAGCACTTGGGAGGACTCCAGCTCCAGATGGCTGGAGGGAAGGGGCAGAGCCATCATCTCGACTCCTCCTCTGATTCTTTTCCAAGTTCACAGTTGGGGAAGACTAGGTATGCTCCCCCCACAAAATCTCACAAAAAACTGTGTTGGCAGTGCCACGGCCTTAGGAATCATGGCCCCCACAGCATGCACAGAGTAGGCACCTACAGTGTCAATGTTTTACAGATCATCAATTGATTGATTGATTGATCAATTGATTGATTCATCAATCATATTTATTTATTGAGAATTACTGTATGCAGAGTACTGTACTAAGCACTTGAGAGAGTACAATATAACAGAGCTGGAAGCCACATAATATGAAATCCAAGCCCGAAGGACTGATTATGCACACAGAAAATGAAACAGGGCATGAATCCAATTCAAAATGTTTAGCATTTTAAATTAATATTGTCTGCTCAAAAACGGCATTTTGTTTAAGGTTATAGATGCACTTCTTAAAACTTCTAAAACATTTGAAGAACATTCTAAAATGTTTTAAGTGACATAATATTAGCAAGATACTATGACAGCAAATATTAAAATCAGAAGTCATATAAAATGTAGTTTTGGCAGAACCTCAAAGAAGCAGTTTTTTATGGTATTTATTAATACCATAATAAATGTACTATACTATACTAAGCACTGGGGTAGACACAAGCTCTTCAAGTTGAACAAAGTCCCTATCCCACATGGGGCTCACAGTCTTAATCCCCATTTTACAGATGAGGTAACTGAGACACAAAGATGTTGTGACCTGCTTCTCTGTACAATTTCAAGGATTTAGTGTTTGCATAATTAGCAACTAAAAAGGCTCTCCACCATTCTCTATGACTAAAATAGGTAAAATGTGAAGCCAATTGACATAATGGGGAAAGGAGAAAAAGACCTGTCTAAAAGTATTTGACTTCTAATTTGCTTGGTTTTTGACTTTCTGTTAGGAGAGCCCAAAACTCACCAGTTCCCCAGGGCATCATTAACTTTTCAGACATTTTGGTTATCTGCTTTGCTTCATAAAAATCAGTGACTCAGAAATTCTACTGAAGCACATGAAATAGAATTATTTGGGTAAAACCAGAAAGAGAAGTCAGTAATTCCTTGGGAATTATATTGAAGTAGATCTAATTTTTCAGATGTGAACCATAAAGAAATTCACAAAATCTTCGTAATCTGATTTATAAATTCAGTGATGGGGATTGTTTAAAAGGTGACCAAACCTGAAGGAAAAAAACATCAACAAAGATGCCTATACCAGAAAACCTCTATCAGAAGATAAACCCAAGAGAATAACAAAGTGTACAGAACCAAAAATATTTAGCATTCTATATTTTTTTCCTAAACTGGGCTGTCCAAGTACTCTGGGTAAAGAATGAATGCCCTTTAAGACAACTTAGCAATTTTCTGACTTCTGGGCAATTCTACTCAGTTGATTTTAAAAGGGAAGTTCAAAGCCTGCATTCTGTTGCTGTCAGACATACTTTTCACACCTTGAAGGAAGGGGACTCAAAATTGGTTTTGAAGTGTCTTGCAGACAGACTTTTTTTTAACCACTTTAGTCTGTGCCTTTTAACAATTAGCTGAGTATTTAGGAGTGTGTGGGGGGAAGGAGAACAGAACTCCCCCAGAAAATAAAACTGGGCTTCCACTTTTGAGGTTTTAAACTGCAGTGAAGTCTACTTCAGTGAGTTTGTCAAAGGACTAGATGTGTTTGAAAGTAGATTTTCTCTGCCCTAGACCAAATCCATAATATAATGCAATTGATCCACCTTCAATAAATGCTATAAATCCTCTGATGGTAAGGATTGCATCTCCTCTAGCAATTAAGTTCAAACCATGATTGAATCTTAGGAGAAGAAAATGCACTTGGAAAAGAGTTTGAATGATTTCTTGTTCTGCAGCCTTCCTATGACAGACTAGATTCTACAGCTCTTCCATTTGTAGAATTTGCTGCTGCTTTATTTCAAAGAGACAGTGCCCAGGATGATGCTGCTGACAATGGCATCTTGTATCCTTTTTTCTTCTCTTCAAGTGGCTCATCATCCAGGCTTTTTTTTTTTTAGCATATTTAAGCCCACAGTGCTCAGCAGCAGGGAAGGAACCTGTATGGACTTGTTTTCGCTGCTCTCCAAAGAGCAGATCTCAAAAGCAGGAAGAAAAAATAGGGGAGGAAACTTGACTAAGACCTCCTTTCCTCTTCTCCCTCTCCGCACTGCCCTGACTTATTCCTTTCATTCATCCACACTCCCAGCCCCACAGCACTTACATACATATCTTCAATTTATTAATTTATTTCTATTAATGTCTGTCTCCCCCTCTAAACTGTAAGCTCATGGTTGTTTATTGTTATATCACACTCTCCCAAGTGCTTAGTACAGTGTTTTGCACAGGGTAAGCACTCAATAAATATGATTGAGTGAATGAATATCTCTGGGCAAGCTAGCCAACTGTAAATACAATTATAGGGAAAGACAGATTCATTACTGTCATTCTTGAAATTTACACAGGCATCGGTACTGCTGCATTTCAAATTTCAAATTTTAAATTTCAAATTTTAGGAGTCCAAAAAAAAGAAGATTATGTTCTTTCATAGAGCCACAGAATTCAATTTTAAACTGTAGTTAATCCTGAAAGATCTCACCCAACTAGAGATTAACCTAGGTAGAGACTTGGTCAAAAGTATTCATTAAGCACCTATTTGTTGACGAGCCCTGTACTGCTTGGGGGAATTACCAGCTGGATCAGAGAGTTCTTTACCTTGTCCCTCATACCCCCCAACACCACAGGAGCCAGGTCCCACAGGTGCAGATGGTGGGTAGAATCCATGGACCTTTCCAAAGCTTGGAATTCTGTTAAGGTTGCCACGGTTTAAAACGAAAGGGTGAGGTACCCAATGACAGCCCACTTCAAATACTGTTTTGCTGGTGTATTTTTTTTAATGAACTATATATGTTCAGTCTTTGAATTTGCAACTCATTTTTACCATATTTGTTCTATATGTCTGTCCTCTCCCACTCAGACTGGGAACTTCATGAGGGTCAGGGACAGCTTAAATGGATTTTTATAGAATTACTCCAGTGCTTTTACTCCAGTGCTTTGCATAGTTCCTTAATGATTATAAACATTTAATAAATGTTAGTAGTAACGAGGATGACAAATGAAAGCATAGAGTGTGTTTAAGCCCAAATATGGATAATTAATAAGCACCATGTCAGTCAAAGAAAGAATCGATATGACAACCCTGAAACTTAGTAGGATTCTAATCTTCACCTTTCCTAACAGAAACTCATTCTAGGCATTTCAATGGGTACAAATGAATTTGCAGCATATCTGTGCATATCCAAATCCCCATAGTCATCAGCCTAGACCAGCGGTTTGCCAAAGCCCTACTAGACTGTCTCCAGACTCTACCCTCTTCAGTCCATACTTGACTCTGATACTTGTTCTGCCTAAGATAAGTTTATCAATGTGTCTTGTTCTCTTCCTTCCAGATTCCAGCCTCGGGCTCACCCCCTTTTTCTCTTCCTTCCAGATACCAGCCTCGGGCTCACCCCCTTTCTCCTTCCTGGAACTCACTCCCTTTTCAAATCTCCCAGACCACACAAACTCATCAAAGCCCCCCGAATCTTCCCTCCTCCAACAGGCTTTGGCCAACCAATTTTTCTTCTCCCCTGGTCCTACCTTCCTTATTACCATAGCTACCCATTGTACTCTTGTACATATCTATCTAATATTCTATTATTTAAACATTTAGTTATCCACCTATCCAACTTTCCATCCTCTTTTTCCTCTGAGCTGTAAAGTATTTTCTGTCTCCCCCATCAGATCCATATTAGTGGCTATTCTGCATACATGGTGAGGGAGAAACAGATCCCTTCATATTAGTCCAATACCTATAACCAGTGTTTTTGTTTGCAGAGGCAACTAAGAGCTGTCCTTTAAATATATCTTGCCCATATCAACTCTGTTGAGTAGTTGAGAGGCAGGCTGCCAAATTGGGAGGGTTGAACAATGATTAGGCTTTGTGGGTGTTAATTCCCAGGTGATCAGTCAATCTGAGGCTATTTGCCTAAGTCTCACCCTGCAAAATCAGGACATTAAATGTAAAGTGTAGCAAACACTGATTTCTTTGTCTTGTGGTATCTTATTTGGAAATCTTGCAGAGTTTTTGATATTCTTTGTTTGCAATACCTATTCCTCCACTAAATTTCTGAGTTCAAGAAAAGATCTTTAATCTTCCTGGCCCACAGACCACGGCATTTGAATTTTATTTAGCACTGATGTGTTTGCCAAGGGAAAAACACTCTCTGGGACACCAATGTGAAAAGAAGCTGTTACAGTTATCATCTTTGTCTTTAGTTTTACACTTAAAGCAGAGAAGTAAGTGAATAGGAGTTACAGCGTGACCAGAGATAAGTAGGAAGAAGATAAATTTCCCACAAAGGTTCTAAGTATGCATTCCCCCCCACCCCCAATGTGACCACATGCAAAACACACATTACTGTGTGAAAAGGACAACACAACTTCCAACTTCTTTCCTCTTTTTTCTCAGATGATTAAGGGGCTATGACAAGCCATTTTACTGTAATCTTTTAGTTTTATAAGGAAATTAAGACAGCTGAAAGAACTATATAATTGAATTTTTAAAAGACCCAATTAACTACACAGGAAAAAAAAGACCTTGAAGAATGAGAAGTTTCCAACATACAAGAATTTCAATGGTATTATCCATCTTACGGCTCTTTTCTTCAGTGTTTTACTAAGCCGAATAATTTTTCTCTAACGTTTCTGGAAATGATTGTCTAGCCATCGCTAAATATTGTAGATGAAGCAATGTAAAGTTTATCCAATTTTAAATGATATTCAAAGGTTTTTGGAAGAAACCAAAACAGCAGTGCCTTGAGATTTTTAATGTGTTATAGCTAAGTTCACATTCTTGGATGCACATATGCAAATAACTTCTGACATCCCAACTGCAACAGCAAACATTTTTGAAGTTATCAAAAGGAATGCAAAGTATTATTTCTCACATTGGTCCTTAACATGCTCCTGTGAAATGTTACAAATAATTTGTGAAGCAAAATATTTGTTTATATCTGAATTTTCAAAAATCCTTGTTTCTCCTAGAATGAAATGTTACCCTTCTGAGGGAAAAATTGAAGTGAAAAAAGTGAATTTGTTTCAGTGAAACAGAAACATCATTTGTCTGTTAACATATGCCTTTTGATTTTCATGGACTTGTATGTAAGACACATTTTAACATTCCTACTCCTGGCAATTGTGAACCATCCCATTGTAAATTACCTTGTTTCCTATTGTATGACTCACTTTGCTTGTCCATTCTAAGAAAGATTTTTGATGATTTTCTTTGTTGTTATTTTTTTAACCAGCCATAACACTAAGTTAAGAAAACCAAAAGCCAAACTGGCAGTTATCAGAACATTTACTTTGATATCGGTTTAGCATTAGTGAATTAATTTAGTAGTATTTCCCTTACTTTTTTGGAGGAAAAACTAAAAAAGAGTATATAAAAACTCAGTTCTTACAACTGGCATTTTTAATTATCTGACAAATGTTCCCCACATTTTAGTGTCCTTCTGCTGATAGGAACTTGTCTCTCCATTTGAATACCCTTCTCTCTTTCCCCACCCCACATCTCTTGAAAGTTGGCAGGACATTTGCTTTTAACTAGTAAATGCTCTTACTTTGGGATCTAGCAAGAGACTTAAAGCTAAGGGCCACATGTTGTTTGATGCTGTGGTTCATAAAATACTAAATTACCATCACGTGTATTTTTAGTTCTTTATAATCTAGACATTATTTCAGAGGTTCCTACTCCAGGGTAAGTTTATCACAAGAAACCATCCTGTAAGAAATTATGTCTGGTTACTAAATGTCACATTATGTTCTTTTAAAATCTCATTAGGAGTTTCAATTCTTGTCTTCAAGTCCCAGCCTCCCTTGAAATTACAACAATCTGTAAATTCCAAAAAGATCACATCGGCTACATCAGTGGGACTACAAGGTAGCATCATTGTACTCTCTGATATCATTCAATCAATCAATGTGCAGAGCACTTTACTAAGCACTTGGGAGAGTACAAATACAACAATCCCTGCCCAAGCCAACATTACTGTAATATCGGTAATGTTGGCCCAATACAACATATCCCGATGCCAAACTCTAGAACTGAATTCTCCAAGAGAGAAAAAAACAAAATGAATTCCTGTCTCAAATATCACTATTTAACATCCATAAATGCAAAAGATAATGAAATATTTTATAGACATTCGGTTCGCCACCGTTTTTGCTAAGCAATTTTGATAGGATACCGGTGGGGAATTAGAAAGTGTTCTGCTGACAATTTGCAGACTAGAACATGATGTCTTTGGCATTGGTCTTATTGTAACTGCCTAATATTAAAACGCATGACCGTCTGACTCCAGGGCCCATGCTCCATCCACTATGCCATGCTGCTTCCCTGTATGTATAGTGTCCTTTGATTTCAAAGAAGTCTGAGAAGTTCATATATGAGTGCATGTTTGGCTCAAAAGGCCAATGTGGGATCCACGGTCCCAGTCACATTGAGCACCCAAAAAGTTGCCCCTTGTTGAGTTGTTGGATTTAGTGTCTGTAGCACTCAGTGCTGATTTCTCTTTCATCTCCTTGTCTCTTTTTCCAAACAAAGCTTTTGTTTTTGCATGTACACTTGGGGTAACTAAGGAGTCATACAGTTCTGAAAATTGAGGATTAATAGTTTAGATTATTAAAGGCAGAGGACCAAATTTTATGAGAAGAGGAGAAGGAAAGCGAGGGAAAAGAGGGTAAGGCAGGGGAAGAGCAAGAATGAAAATCCATTAAGGCACCCTCTCTACAACTGCTTTAACCTCTGGGCAAAAGCGGGAACTGTTCCAGGTCTCCCTCCCCGCCCTAATTTTATGAGTGGGGCAGCAGCTATCAGGGATAGGACTGCCTTCAAGGAGCCCTCTGCAACCATCTTGCAGCAGTATCCCCTCCATGTATATATGCATGAGGCCTCACACACCCAAAATAATGGCATATTTCCAGAGTAAATCTTTTAATGTTGATATGTGAAGAGTAATTTATTAAAATGGGAGGGGAATAGAAACAGGACAAGATAAAAAAGAAAATGCAATATGAAGGCAGCTGTCTCTTGATTTGGGAGGCTCTAACACATAACCACAAGCCTTGAAGTCATCTCATTGTGCCTCTTTCCCTTGAACTTTTTTTTTTACTTTGCATTGAAGAATTAAATGTCTGACACGAGCTGCTCAGCAGTAAATAAAATGTTCTTTCTTTGCCTAGTTTTTGACCTATAACAATCAATCAATGCAGCGTGGCTCAGTGGAAAGAGCCCGTGCTTGAGAGTCAGAGGCCATGGGTTCTAATCCCGGCTCCACCACTTGTCAGCTGTGTGACTTTGGGCCAGTCACTTAACTTCTCTGAGCCTCAGTGACCTCATCTGTAAAATGGGGATGAAGACTGTGAGCCCCACGTGGGACAAGCTGATCACCTTGTATCCCCCCAGCGCTTAGAACAGTGCTTTGCACATAGTGAGCACTTAACAAATGCCATCATTATTATTATCAGTGGTATTTATTGATATACCACTGATATAACCAGAACTGTTTCTAGGTTAGCACCACTCGGGGTGATTGGCTAGGGTCCCATGTCCCAAGCTGTCACAGTCTTGGGGCACAGGGTGAAGGGGGATGAAGTGGAACAGTTCTAACTTCTTCCCCCCAACCCCATGCCCCATCGCCTAACACAACATCTTTCCAGGCTGACACTTGTCAGGAGTTTCAGGGTTCCTGAGTTCTGTCATTCATTCATTCATTCATTTATTCAATTGTATTTATTAAGCCCTTACTGCGTGCAGAGCACTGTACTAAGCGCTTGGGAATATACAATACAACAGTAGTGACAATCCCTGCACACAACAAGCTCACAGTCTAGAGGGGAGCTAGACTGTCAGAAGGCAGAGGAACTCACTATGGAAGGGAAGGGGAGAAGGGCAAATTTAAGAAAAAAATTTCTGCTCTAGAAACCCCTCCCTCACCCCTAACCTCGCAGACTGATGAGGCTCCACACCTTCAGAAAGACAGCCCTGTACATAACCCTTTGTATTTATAACTCATTTTCTGCAGTTCATCCACTTGCATATTAATGTCTCATCTACCTTTTTTGAAACTGACTTTTCTATACCCTGCTTCTATGGCAGTGCAAAAACCAGGTCAGAGTTACCGCGGTCAGTTACCAAAGTTTGCTGTCAAACTAGTGAGATCTAGCTATACAGCGTTAGGAGTTGACAAGACTTAAGTTTACAAAATACATGATAATTTGATAATACCCATTAATCAATGAATCAATCATATTTATTGAGCACTTACTGAGCACACAGCACTTAACTACGCCCTTGGGAGAGTACAATATACCAGAGTTGGTAGACATGTTCCCTGCCCACAATGAGTTCATAGTCTAGAGGCAGAGACAGTCATTAATATAAATAAATAAATTATGGTTATTTACATTATTGCTGTGGGGCTGAGGGAGGGGTGAATAAAGGGAGCAAATCCAAGTGCAAGGCTGATGCAGAAGGGAGTAGGAGAAGAGGAAATGAGGCCTTAGTCAAGCCCACTGTTGGGTAGGGACTGTCTCTATATGTTGCCAACTTGTACTTCCCAAGCGCTTAGTACAGTGCTCTGCACACAGTCAGCGCTCAATAAATATGATTGATTGATTAATTGATTGACCTTTTGGAGGAGATGTGCCTTCAACAAGGCTTTGAAGGCGAGGAGAGTATTTGTCAGATATAAAGAGGATCATCTGGGAAAACAATCAATCAATCAATCAATCGTATTTATTGAGCGCTTACTGTGTGCAGAGCACTGTACTAAGCGCTTGGGAAGTACAAGTTGGCAACATATAGAGACGGTCCCTACCCAACAGTGGGCTCACAGTCTAGAAGGGGGAGACAGAGAACAAAACAAAACATAGTAACAAAATAAAATAGACTAGATATGTACAAGTAAAATAAATAGAGTAATAAATACGTACAAACATATATACATATTTACAGGGATAATGAAAAAAAGTTAATAGTATACATACCACACCCACTAAACCCCAGTGAATTGGCTTTGTCTCCCTTTTTCCTTCCCAACTTGTCCTGCTCTCCTCTGCCCCCATCTTTCTACTCTCCCTCTCTCCTGCTCTGGACCTGCAAATCACCCCTGATTGTCACCTAAGGTCCTAGCAGAGTCCTAAACTACCTTTAGGTCAAATACAAAGAATCATCAATCGGTATTTCACTTGCTCAGCTGGATAAACACAAAAGTGGCCAGTTGGATCACACCTCCAGGTCGATTTAGCAATTGCAAATTTGTAGAACATTCATAACACTCAACCTGCTAGACCTTGTCCCCATTTTTTTCCACAGGGTAGATTCGCACCAAGAATGGAGAGGGCAAAGGAGAAGTTAAGAAGATTGTAGTAGGGTAGAACACAGGAAGGCAGCGGTTTACAGCAATTTTTCTGAAAAACATCAATTTGCCCAGGAAGGAAAAGAAAAAGCACAACCAAAACTCTACATGACCATTTTGTAAGGCAGAGAAAAGTAATTGAAAAATTCACATGCAGCTGTGTGAACTCTCAGCAGAATAAGTGATGAAATGTTTTCTTTTTGTAGACCACCAGAGAATACCAGAGAATAGCATAGTTTCCTGATGTTTAAACTGAACAGACCTAGGATATTTCATAAAAAAATGGTAAACGAGGACATTTTCACTGGTAAAGAAAAGATTAGTGAGGTAAAAAGGAAGAAAATGTGATACCTCTTACTGCTTACCTACTTATATATAAGCAATCGATTAATCAAGGGCATGTTTTGACCACTTACTGTGTGCAGAGCAGTATATTAAGTGCTTGGGAGAGTAGAATGCACTCCAGTTAGGAGATATGATCTCTGCTTGCAAGGAGTTTACCGTCTAGAAGGGGAGACAGATGTTAAAATTAATTACCGATTGGGAAAGCGGCAGAGTACAGGGATACGAACGTAAGTGATGTGGGGCTGGGGTGAGTGTCTGCTTTTGCATCTGTACCCATTTAAAATTTAAAGTTTATGATAGGCAGTGGTGGTTAGAATTAATCAATGACATTTATTGAGTGTTTACTGTGTGCAGAGTGCTGTACTAAGTGCTTGGGAGAGTACAATGCAATAAGAGTTGGTAGACACCTTCCCTGCCCACAACAAGCTTACTGTCTAGAAGACGAACTTACAGTGTAGAGAGTTAGAAGATGTGTGTTGCAGCTCACAGCAGTTTCAAGTTCTAACCCCACTAACAAGATTTTAGGGTTGTTTTTTTTTTCCCCAAAAAGAGCTATGAAATAAAACGTTACCAGGAGGTCTTCCCCTATTAAGCCCTTATTTCCCCCCTCCCTCTTCCTTTGGCATCACCTACACAATTGAATCTGAATCCTTTAAGCACTTGATCTTCACCCCACCCTCAGCCTCACAGCATTTATGTAGATATCCATTTTTTATTAAGATGCAGCATGGCTCAGTGGAAAGAGCACGGGCTTGGGAGTCAGAGGTCATGAGTTCTAATCCCGGCTCCGCCATTTGTCTGCTGTGTGACCTTGAGCAGGTCACTTCACTTCTCTGTGCCTCAGTTCCCTCATCTGTAAAATGGGGATTAAGACTGTGAGCCCCATGTGGGACAACCTGATCACCTTGTATTTTCCCAGCGCTTAGAACAGTGCTTTGCACATAGTAAGCACTTAACAAATACCAATATTATTATTATTATTATTATTATTTTAATGTCTGTCTCCCTCGGTAGACTGTAAGCTCCTTGCAGGCAGAGAACATATCCACCAACTCTGTAGTGTACTCTCCCAAGCACTTAGTACAGTGCTCTGCATACAGTAAGCACTCAATAAATACCATTGATTGATTAATTGATCATTGTACCACCAAAAGCAATTAGAACAATCTTTGGCTATGTAAATATATTACAGATAGAGTTTTCCTGTATAGCTCTATCTTTAGACTAATGTAGTTACAGACCTATATAGAATGTGTTTGGTATATGGGTGCAGAGATTTTAATTCTACTCCATCCTACGTGTTTGATATGTTTGATTCTACTCCATCCTACATATTAAAAATGACCTTTTCGGATGTGAATTTAGAGATCTAATTATTCCATATGTTGCATTAGAGGGAAAAATTTATTTCTTAAGAAGTAGGATTTCTCCTGAATTTAGCGACCACAATAAATAAGGTGAGTCTCTACATTTGTATGCATCATTTCTTTCAGAATTTCTATTCTATCAATAGCCAAACATCAACATTCCAATTTAAAACATTTTTTTTTTTATTGGCCCATATCCCAATTAACAAATTGTTTAAATTGTGAGCTGGGATAACAGGAGCCGTTGATAATCATGTGTACAGCAGGCATAGGAGTACAGACAACGATCTTATTCACCTTTTAAAATTTCATAAGGTCTTTCATTTTAACCCAGCCAAATATAAGAGAAAATGAGAGACTGATGGGGTGGGAGGAGAGGGAGAGGGCACAAGGGGACAGAAAAGTTAGAGACCAAAGGAAAAGGGAAGGGGAAGGACTAGAGAAGAAAAAATAGACTCTTTGTGGGCAGATGCAATTATTTTCCCCTATTTTATTTTTGCTTCCACTTATTCAATAGATGCTTCAGTTTGGGGTGACAGCTGCCCAGATTCTCATTCAGCAACAGCTTCTGTGCGCTAAATGTTATCTCCAAAGACAGGAAACTTTCAGAGGTTTGGTACTAAAAATTGAAATTGATAACCAGAGAAAAATCCCATCAGTTCTTAAGCACACCAATTTTAGAAGTCTTTCCCTTAACATTTGTGATTGTGTTTTACAGATTTTAGAGATTCCCTGGGATCAGAAAATTTCTATCAGGAAGAAATGCAATAGCCTTTACTTTCATCTTAGCAATGGAATAATTATATTCTCTGTTTAAATGTAACATTTTCATTATATGCACTCAGAAAAAAATAAATACTAGCCAGTGGTATTTAGTTTCTTTGTAAGAACAAGATTAACCAAAATATCCAATCTAATTTATCTGTAATGAAAGACAGACACCTTGCAGCTACATCACAAATTACAGTCAAATCCCCCAAAGGATGACTTGTTTGGGAAATGTGCAAGTCTTTATGAGATTAAATTAATGGAGCTGGTGTGACCTATATATTCAGAATTATTAATTGCACTGATTTAAAGGGCTATTTTAGTTTGTAACTAAAAGCTCATTGTATTTCAAAAAAAATCTGTAATTACTAGAGGATGATGCTTCTGATGGTAATAAATAGAAGCCCAGTGTTTCTTAAAACCAAGTTTATTCTCTGAAGGACACCTACTTAATGGTATAAAGTTGAAGTTCACTGCTGTGATCTACCTGAAGACTAGAACTAATGAACCAAGACTAATGAAAATAATCTTCCAGCCAACACCCTAGTTGTTCATAATTAATCAAGATGTAAAATGAAAGGGAATATGAGGATATAGGAAAGTAAAATGAGAGGAGGATGGGGAAGAAGAGAAAGGTAACATACTAATAGTGGAGTGGTCCTAAATGATCTGTCTTGTAAAATCCAATTGATTTGGCAGGGAATTAGAGTGGAAGTTTTAATTATAAGAATTGTGAGATATAGGGGTAGGTATATGATCATAGCAAGACATCTTCAAGACAAGAATAAGCAGTTCTGGGGGCTCACGGATTATTCAAGTGTTGTAATTCCTGGAAGCCATGACAAAGACCTCTAAATGCTCCCCTTAGATCCATTTTTTTTCAAAATCCTGAATTTTACTGTTGTCAAAGCTCAAGATAAAATAGAGAATGCCTTGAGAACTGCTAACAATTCAGTGTAGTTGAAGCTCACTAGATTTCCTGAATAAAAGGCTGGATTAAAATAACTTTGAAAATATCTGAAGGGAATATAGAAATTCCCATTAAAATATAGGTAAGTCAACTTTATAATTCCACTTAAGATGATATTGCTACTTTTAAATGGACAGAATTCTAACTCAAGAGATGTTGAAATTTATAGAGTAGTGTTCTTTATAGTACTTCCAAGTTATGATTTTCTATTACTATTATTAACAATAATGCTAAATTGTTAGACCAGTAAAATTATATTGCTATTTCCAGAAAGGTCAATATCTTTGGTGTCTTCTGACAATTATTTACTAAATACAAATATGCATCTTTGGTTTTAAGGCATTTTTCAGGAGAAGCAGTGCTGCCTAGTAGACAGCACTAGAGCACAGTCCTGGAAGTCAGAAGGACCTGTGTTCTAATCCCAGCTCTGCTGGGTAACCTTGGGGAGGTCACTTAACTTCTCTGTGTCTCAGTTACCTCTTTTGTAAAGTGGTGATTAAGACTGTGAGCCCCATGTGGGACATGGACTGTGCCCAACCTGATTAGCTTGTATCTACCCCATCATCAATCGTATTTATTGAGCGCTTACTGTGTGCAGAGCACTGTACTAAGCACTTGGGAAGTACAAGTTGGCAACATATAGAGACAGTCCCTACCCAACAGTGGGCTCACAGTCTAAAAGAGTGGGCTCACAGTCTAAAAGTGCTTAGTACCCCAGTGCTTAGCACAGTGCCTGGCACATGGTAAGTGAGCTGGAAGGGAAAATGAAGTGTGCAGTGGGGTGAGGGGAGATGAGAGCTTTAGTCAGGGTAGGTTTGTTGGAGAAGAAAGAATTTCTTTGAGGTTTTTAAACTACTGGGACATGGCTCATGTCCGCTACATCCCATCCTGCACACTCAGCTCCTCTGGTGCTAACCTTCTCACTCTGCCTCATCATCATCATCATCAATCGTATTTATTGAGCGCTTACTGTGTGCAGAGCACTGTACTAAGCGCTTGGGAAGTCCAAATTGGCAACATATAGAGACAGTCCCTACCCAACAGTGGGCTCACAGTCTAAAAGGGGGAGACAAAACCAAACATACTAACAAAATAAAATAAATAGAATAGATATGTACAAGTAAAATAAATAAATAGAGCAATAAATATGTACAAACATATATACAGATATACAGGATATATGCATATATATATGTATATATGTATATATATATCGTTCTCACCTGTCCCGCCGTCGACCCCTGGCCCACGTCCTACCTCTGCCCTCCCTCCTCAAATCTGCCAAACTTGCCCCCTCTTCAAAGCCCTACTGAAGGCTCACCTCCTCCAAAAGGCCTTTCCCGACTAAGCCCCCCATTCCTCTGCTCCCTCTCCCCTCCCCATTGCTCCCTTTGCTCTATCCTTATCCCCTCCACAGCACTTGTGTGTACATGTACATATTTGTAATTCTATTTATTTATATTAATGATGTGTATATATCTATAACTCTATTTACACTGATGCTACTGATGCCCGTTTACTTGTATTGATGCCTGTCTTCCCCCTTCTAGACTGCGAGCCCACTGTGAGCAGGGATTGTTTCTATTTGTTGCTGAATTGTACTTTCCAAGCACTTAGTACAGTGCTCTGTACTAAGCCCCTTCCTTCCTCTCCCCCTCGTCCCCCTCTCCATCCCCCCATCTTACCTCCTTCCCTTCCCCACAGCACCTGTATATATGTATATATGTTTGTACATATTTATTACTCTATTTATTTATTTATTTATTTTGCCTGTACATATCTATTCTATTTATTTTATTTTGTTAGTATGTTTGGTTTTGTTCTCTGTCTCCCCCTTTTAGACTGTGAGCCCACTGTTGGGTAGGGACTGTCTCCATATGTTGCCAACTTGTACTTCCCAAGCGCTTAGTACAGTGCTCTGCACACAGTAAGCGCTCAATAAATACGATTGATTGATTGATTGATTGCTCTGCAAATGGTAAGTGCTCAATAAATATGATTGAATGAATGAAATGCTTAACAAATACCATTAAAGAAAAGTCTCTCATCATCATTAACAAGTTAGACATTTGAGGTTATTTCTTGAGTACTTCGGTAACAAAATACTATAGCATAAACATGGTCAACACCCCATAAAATAATTCCAGCGTCTCTGCTGGATATTCTCAGATGAGCAGAATTTGAATTCCGGATGGAAAGCAGATGCTTATTATCTGTTGATTCTAATTCAGTTAAAGCAGAGCATAGAAGCAGCGTGGCTCAATGGGAAGAGGATGGGCTTAGGAGTCAGAGGTCATGGGTTCAAATCCTGGCTCTGCCAATTGTCAGCTGTGTGACTTTGGGCAGGTCACTTAACTTCTCTGGGCCTCAGTTACCTCATCTGTAAAATGGAGATGAAGACTGTGAGCCCCATATGGGACAATCTAATCACCTTGTATCCTCCCCAGCACTTAGAACAGTGCTTTGCACATAGTAAGCGCTTACCAAATGCCATCATTATTATTATTATTATTGTTATGTAAGGTCCTTGTGGGCAGGGAATGTGTTATTTCATTATTCTGTATTTCCCAAGAGCCTAGAACTGTGCTCTGCACCAAATGAGTGATTCATAGCTCCTGCTATCACCACTATACTAAGATGGGTGTCTGAAAGTTTGAATAGGCCAAATCCTGCAAATGTGTCAAGTACTACGTGTGCAATAGCTTATAGGGAGCAGGGAAGGTTCCTTCATCTTCCTTCTGTAGGGAGGGGATGAGGAAAGAGAGGAGTGGTCACCCATGTGAAGCACGAATGGGTGTATGTGAAAAGAGGCAAAGAAGCAGTGTCCAACATTTTCCCCTCCATGCAAAAAATAGTACTGCCCGGAAGCAGCATGATGTAGTGGATAGAGCACAGGCCTGGGAATCAGAAGGTCGTGGGTTCTAATCCTAGCTCTGTCTCTTGTCCGTTGTGTGACCTTGGGCAAGGCACTTCAATTCTTTGTGTCTCAGTTACCTCATCTGTAAAATGGGGATTGAGACTGTGAGCCCCACGTAAAACAGGGGCTGTGTCCAACCCGATTTGCTTGTATCCACCCCAGCACTTAGTGCAGTACCTGGCACGTAGTAAGCGCTTACGCATTACCATAATTATTATTACTATTATTTGGTGTTCAAATAGTGTCACAGGCACACTCTCAGGACTATGCTGTAAGTGCCAAAATTATCATCATCATCTCAATACTCATGAGAAGCAGCATGGCCTAGTGGATAGATAGGACACGAGCTTGGGAGTCAGAAGCACCTTAGTAGGAACTTGGTGTTTATCAATTGATTGTTCGTTCCAAGCTCTATGGAGAGGACAATAGAGTTAGAAGACATGATCCCTGCCTTCAAAGGGCTTACACTCTTGCTGGGGGGACAGAAAATCAATGGTACTGAACCCTTACTGTGTTCAGAGCAGTGGACCAATCATTTGGAGAGTACAACAGAGTTGGCAGAAATGTTCCCTGCCCACAGGGGGCTTACAATGTAGAGCGACACCAAATGGATACATATCTAGATATAACTAGAGATATATGTATATATTCTATATAAATCGAGAGAAAGAGAGATAGTATGTGTAGGATATATCAATTCTATATATACAAAAGTGCTACAGATAGTTGAGAACATAAATGTGAAAGGGGGGCCAAAATGTTGGTTAGTACTTGGGAGGATATGACCTGTGAAGAAAAGAAATTAATCGGGGAAGGCCTCCTGGAGGAGGGGCCATTTCAGAAGCGATTTGAAGATGGATAGAGCCTTAACCTGGCAGTTATGAAGAGGGAGGGATTTCCAGGTGAGAGGAAGATGAGCAAGGGGTTGGAGGTGGAAGAGAGGAACACTGGTTTTCTTATTAAAATTGAACTAGAAAAGCTATTGAGTCTTCAATTAATCAATGGTATTTGCTGAGTGCCTACTATCAGCACAGCACTGTACTAAGCACTTGGGAGAGTACAGTACAACAGAATTGGTTGACAAGTTGCCAGCTCATAAGGAGCTTACAGTCAAAACTTCTATTGTACAAAACACACACTGAGTACTTCTAAAAGTCATATAAATAGAAGAGTTTACTAACCCGTTTCTCATGTTCTAAGGATTTTAAGTGTACCATACCATAACTCTATAAGAGTCAAGTTGTAGGTGTAATGTATACCATTTGCTATTGGTTTAAATATTTTCATGCATGTTCTATTTCCATATCCTAAAATATAGCTATAGAAAAATACAATTTGTGATGGGTTCTGATGAGGAATTCCTAGGTGTGAGCTCTCCCTGCATCCTCACAAGCTGAACTTGTTGAATCAGTGGCTTTGCTTCCTAATATCTTTCCCTTTAAGCTATCAATCATGCATGAATATATCCATATGTCCTATTTAAAGGATATAGATAGTCAAATGATCAAATTCAAAGATTTTAATCAATGTATAGTCCTGATAAAGTCTGATCATTTAGCTTAAATCAGTTATCCGCAAAAAGAACTGTGATATTGGCTATTGGAATGAAGGTGTGAATATGATCCTTTTTATTCCATGTAGAATGCCACATCTGAGGAATTTTTTTCAAGCTATGCTTCTGTTTACTCTCCAAAAATACCTCTTTAATAGAAACAGCCTGTGTTTTGGAGAGTACTGTCCACTCAGGAAATCTGACACTAAGAAGATCCCAAATTAGATTAAACTTATGACAGAAGTGTGAGTGCAATTCTTAATAATGCAAACCACGCAACTTAGTAACATTCAAGAAGTTCTTGCCTAGGAATACTCTACCCTTGAGAGTTTACAAACTTTTCAGGACTAGTTGGTTTCAATTAGCAAGCAGTCAAAACCTAACTTGAGACCTAAAAACAATCTTTAAAGACCTTTGTTCTGCCTATCACTAGGGCAACATAAATAAAAATCTGATGAAAACTCCATTTATGGCTTTACTACATAAAACATGACACTCTTCTTTCATCTTGAGTTACAAGAAATAAACTCCAAAGAAAGCAAACTTGATTTTTTGCTGGCCAAAGTTTTGCCTCTGCAGCTTTTCCCTTGAGGTTAGCTTTGCTCTTTGTGCGTTTTTTAAATGATTATTGGTCATAGCTTACCAGAAATACAAAAGGTTTCTTATAAAAATTGACACAATGTTAGAGAACTCTGATTATTATTATATTTGGCTTTGGGGGGAAAATCAATCAATCAATGGTTATTTAAATGCTTACTGTGTAGATGGCACTGTACTAAGCGATTGGGGGAGTATAATAAAACAGAGTTGGTAGATATGATCACTGCTCCTCATCAATAGTCATCTACAACGGTATTTACTGAGCGCTCACTATATGCAGAGCACTGTACTAAGCACTTGGGAGAGTACAATACAACAGAGTTAGTAGACATGTTCCCAACCCACAGTGAGCTTACCACCTAGAGGAACAGACATTAATATAAACAATTTATAAGGGACAATTCACAGATATATACATATCTCACAAGGAGCTCACAGTCTAGAGGGGGAGACAGACATTAAAGTGGATTAAGGAAAGGGGAAATTGTAGAGCATAAAAATATTTATATCAGTATTGTGGGGCTGTGAAATGTTAAGCATTTCAAATTGCTTATAGGGTACACAGCTAAGTTCATAGTCATTGCAGAGGTGGGGGTAGATGGGGAAATAAAGGAAAGGTCTCTTGAAGGAAATGTTAATTTAAGGGGGCTTTGAAGGTGGAGAGAGTAGTGGACTGTCGGATATTAAGTGGGAGAGAGTCCCAGGCACAAGAGAGAATGATGATGATGATGATGGCATTTGTTAAGCGCTTACTATGTGGGTAAGGGGCTGGTGGCAAGATAGACGAGATCGAGGTACAGAGTGTAGGTTGGTGTTAGAGGAGCAGAGTGTGTGGGTTGGGTTGTAGAAGGAGATCTACAGGGAGGTTAGGTAGAAGGGAGAGAGCTGATTGAGTGCCCTAAAGCTAGTGGTAAGGAGTTTCTGTTTAATGCCGAGGTGGATGGGCAAACAATGGAGGTTTTTGAAGCGCGGGGAGATGTGAGCTGAACTATTTTTAGGAAACTGACTCAGCACAGTAAAGTATGAACAGGAAACAGGGAGGTCAGCTAAGGAGGCTGATGCAGTAGCCAAGGCAGGATAGGATAAATCTGGTGTCATCAGAGATTATCCCTCTTTATTGCTGAATTGTACTTTCCAAGATCTTAGTACAGTGCTCTGCACACAGTAGGCACTCAATAAATACGACTGAATCAATCAATCATATTTATTGAGCGCTTACTGTGTGCAGAGCACTGGACTAAGCGCTTGGGAAGTATAAGTTGGCAACATATAGAGACAGTCCCTACCCAACAGTGGGCTCACAGTCTAGAAGGGGGAGACAGAGAACAAAACCAAACATATTAACAAAATAAAATAAATAGAATAGATATGTGCAAGTAAAATAAATAAATAAATAAATAAATAGAGTAATAAATATGTACAAACATATATACATATATACAGGTATATGTATGAATGAATGACTGAATGAAGGAATAAGTGTTCTGATCAGTACAGTAGCCATTTCAGTGGACAGCAAAGGGTGGATTTTTACCATATGGGGGACCTGATTATCTTGTATCCACCCTAGTTATTAGCACAATGCTTGGCACATAGTAAACACGTAAGACCACAATTTTCATTATTAGTCAAGGGGCAAATAATAAGTGTTTTAATCAGCATGGCAGCAGTTCGGATAAAGAGGAAAAGCCAGATTAAAGAGATATTGTGATGATAGAACCAACAGGATTTGGTGACAGATTGAACAAGTGGGCTGAATGAGAGGGAGGAGTCGAGGATAATACCAAGATTACGGGGTTGTGAGACAGGGAGAGTGGTGCTGTTGTCTACAGTGATGGGAAAGGCAAGGGGAGGACAGAGTTTGGGTGGGAAGAAGAGCAGCCCTGCTTTGTCCATGGTAAATTTGAGGTGTGGATGAGACATCCAGGTTGAGAAATTGTGAAAGCAGGAGGAAACGTGAGGCTGCAGAGAAAGAGAAAGGTCAGGGTTGGAGAGGAAGATTTGGGAATCATCCATGTAAAGATGGTAGTTGAAGCCTTGGGAACCAATGAGTTCTCCAAGGGAGTGGGTATAGCTGGAGAATAGAGGGAGACCCAGAACTGAGCCGTGAAGCAATGCTTGTCACATAGTAAGTGCTTAACAAATACCGACATTATTATTATTATTATTACAGAAGGTGGAAAGCAGATAAGGATCCAGTGAAAAAGAATGAGACAGAGCCATCCAGAGAGCTAGGAGGAGAACCAGGAGAGGACAGTGTCAGTGAAGCCAAGGTTGGAAAATGTTTACAGGAGAAGGGGGCGGTGCATGTTGTCAAGGGCAGCCAGAAAGGTTGAGGAAGATTAGGATGGAGTAGAGGCCATTGCATTGATTAAATATACCCTGATGGCTTTTATGTGATCTAAGATAAGTGAAAGTTTGAGATGGAATAATTGCTAGATGGATTATATTATCAAATTTTACAGCCTTTAATTAGGTAATGGTCAGAGACATGAGTATGTATTCTGTAGGGCTGCCACTGACCACACACCTCTTTGTCAACCCTGCCCACCCCAGGGTTGGCAAAATATGATACCATTTCGTTGTCCCCCACCTCCCTCACAATTTTTATTGTGATTTTTTTCCTTGACAAATAATCTCTATTATTTCAAAGTACTTAGAGCACCCAGCAAACAAAAATAATCATGAACGATAGCAGCAAGAAAAATAGATTAAAAATATTAAAATATCAAAAATAAAAGCCAGTGTGTGTTAAACTTGCAGTTCTATAGTGGTATTGGACTAGGGTACTGTGCAGAAAAAACCTGGACTAACCAGTATAAAAATGCTTGAATGACTACTTAATTCTGATTAAATTGCTTTTTACTTTAATTTTATTGGTTCATCAGTCTCCTCACTGACCTCTCTGTCCCCCAGCTCACCCCTCTCCAGTCCATACTTTGCTGTCCAAATCAGTTTTCTGAAAAAAGTTCAGTCCACATCTCCCCACTCCTCAAAAACCTCCACTGTCAAGGACTGTTCTATGTGCTGGGGTAGATACAAGCTAATCAGTCCCTGTTCCACATGGGGCTCACAGTCTAAGTAGGAAGGAGCATATCTCCATTTTACAGATGAAGAAATTGAAGCAGAGCAAAGGTAAGTGGGCATGGCCATGGTCTCATAAGCGGCAAGTGGAAGAGCCAGGATTATCACATTAGTACAATCATTTATCCTTTCCCGACTGGATTACTGCATCAGCCTCCATTCTGACCTCCCAACCTCCTGTCTCTCCCCACTTCAGTTCATACTTCACTCTGCTGCCCGGATTATCTTTCCACAGAAACGTTCTGGGCATGTCACCTCCCTCCTCAAAAATCTTCAGTGGCTGCCTATCAACCTCCAAATCAAGCAACACTACTGCCCTCAAAGCTCTCCATCACCTTGCCCCCTCTTACCTCACCTCCCTTCTCTCCTTCTACATCCCAGCCCATCACCCTACTCACTGCCTTTGCTCTTCTCCCCCTCTCCCTGCCCCACAGCATATATGCATATAAGTATATATCTTAAATCTATTTATTTATATTGATGCCTGTTTACTTGTTTTGATGTCTGTCTTCCCCGCCACCCCCAGACTGTAAGCCCACTGTGGCCATGGATTGTATCTCTTTATTGCTGTATAGTAATTTCCAAGCACTTAGTACTGTACACAGTAAATGCTCAATAAATACAATTGAATGAATGAATGAGCTAACACTTGGCTATGTACCCATTAAGTACTTTGATACCCCAACCTCGCCACACTCACATAGAGAGAGAGAGAGAGAAAGACAGAGTATATATATTTATACTCTATTATTTCCTCTATCCATAATTAATTTTAATGTCTGTCTCCCCATTCAGACTGTAAACTTTTGGGGGGCAGGGATCTGTCTACCAACTCTACCGTACTGTACTTTCCTAAGTGTTTAGTATGATGCTATGCACATGGCAAGCACTCAGTAAATATCACTAAATGATTTGTATGGTAACCCATACAAAAGTGGATTAAAAGTGTTCAAAAGTGAATTAAAACTATGTCACAGTTAATACACATATTACAGTATGACAGCCTCATTTGCAATGCTTAGTGAGTCAGTCAACAGTCAATAGGAATTAGAGAATGCCAAGAATACACTTGGAATTATTCTAGTGCAAGAGTTGCTTCTGAAAGTAGGAGTTTAAATCTGACCTTCAAGTGGCAATAAAATTGAAATTAAAGTTTCAATTAGGACCAGGCTACACCCACCCAAAAGAAGTAAATGTAGGAATCACTTGAAGGTGACCATCATTATCACTAGCTTTCTCTGACAATGGCAAGTGTAAGGACAATGAGTCATCCCTTCTTCTCTCTGATGATCTATTGAAAGACTGAAGGGCTTGTGATCCTTACTTTATGGTTGTCAATCTTTCCAACCCTGGGAGAATTCCCATTTTCTCTGAATCATTCAACTACTTTGGAAGAAAGATGATAACTTACTAACATAATTGAAAGAAAAGGAAAAAGGAAGAAAGGATAGCTTAATTAGACTAAAATGGAGATTTATAAATATTTATTTTAATGGAATAATAAGTAATGAAGCAATATATGGTAGTGAAAATAACCTTTCTATAGCACTTATTATAATTCATTCAGTTGTGGTCTAATGTGTTTAACTCCTTACCTGAATATAACTTCCTACTTATCGGTCATCCATAACAATAGCATGCAATAAAAGACATGGTCCCTGCTCTCCAGGCATTTATAATCTAATCGGAAGACAGGGAGATACAATGTCCAGACAATAAGAACATTTTTTTAATTACAACTAAGAATGCTAAAAGTACCTATACATGCTAAAAGTACCTATACTTTTTTTTCCATTTATAATGCATTATATGCCATGTCTCCAACATTAACTCTCCAAGGAATTTATTTAATTGAGAAATGCCTTTCTTTGAAACTTTGAATATAAAAGAACTAAAATATGCATTTTAGCAACTGGCAGTGATAAATTGAGTACCACTGAGAACTGGTTATTTCCAATCAACCATGCACCCATGGATGGCTTGTGAACCATGGTTAATTTAATATCCCTACATGCTTATTAGAACTATTCATGCACTTGCTATAATCAACTTGTTTACACATCTACAAGTAATGACTTTCTGGTTATTATTTTAATTAAGAAGCCCTTCATTCAGTATGATTCTGTTGACTAATGTTATTGCTTCCAGTGGGGCAAACCGGTACTTATCACAGTTACGGAAATAGCAAGTCAACCGCTTGCCCCAGGTGCCCAAAAACAACCACAGGGAGATCCCTTAGGTGGGCTGTGGCAGTTCCCCAATGCCACAGTAGCTAGCAGCCAGGCTTGGAGAAAATCCAGAGTTTATATTTACAATTCTAGAAACTGCATTAAGGGCTTTAGCAGAAGCCCAATTTGCCGTTCTGTAAAGAAGAGGCCTTGCAGTCTGCAAAACTGCAGAGTGCAGCTATCTCTTTACCAGGAATTTTTGTATTATTTTAAAGCATCGACTCACAATCCTTTCAACATCCCTTCAGAATGAAGGCAGCTACAAAGTCCAAAACAAGTCAAATACTACTTGCAAGAAAAGATTGTCTAACTTTGGAAGGTGAAGTGGTTCACTACCTTCTAGGAAGGATTAGATCAAAAGAACAGGTCTTATGGTACACCCAGATGTGAATTTGAAAAATTCCTAGCTCAGGGATCTCAAAATTTGAATCCAAGCAAGAGTTGATTGGAAATGATCATATCCAGTTTTATGAGTTTCTTTTGTTCCCATCCTCAAAGTCAAAATTTAACTTCCTATTGGCAGACCTCAGAAAGTGAATAATAAAAGTGGCAGGGAAAATGGTTGAAGAGGCACCCAAAAATTCCTAATATTTTCCAGGCCCAGCAATGTGATAAAAAGTACAATTGTAACAAAGGAAAAGCAAGGAAAGGGAAAGTATAGACATTGCTTATTAGTTTTTGTTTCTTTGTTTGTGCTGCTTATTAGTAGCATTTGAATGGTTCCAGAGAGACTTTTAATTTAACCCTCATTGGAGAAAATAATAATAATAATGATAGTATTTGCTAAGCAGTTACTATGTGCCAGGCATTGTACTAAGCACTCGGGTAGATACAAATAAATTGGGTTGGTCACATTCCCTGCCCAATGTGGGGCTCAACTTCTCAATCCCCATTTTACAGATGAGGGAACTGAGGCCCAGAGAAGTGAAGCGACTTGCCCAAGGTAACGCAGCAGACAACTGGAGGAGCCAGGATTAGAACCCATGACCTTCTGACTCCCAGGGCTGTGCTCTATCCATTATGCCACGTTGCTTCTCTAATTAAACTAAACAATTAAATGTTATAACAATTAATGAAATAATTAAACCATCAATTGTTATTGAAAATGTTGCCTTAAGAGTTTTTTAGAATAACATAAAATCAACTAGGCGCTACATTGGAAAATAACATAGTTTGAGAAATGGGCTGAAAACAGAAAATTGACTGAAAATTAATTCTAGGCCATTCCAGGAGGAATATTTCTGTATTCTTTCTGGCTTTCTGGCCCCAATGTTTATGGAAAAGAGAAGGCAGATCTTAACAAGCTGTATAATTCACTACATAAAAACTCCGAAACCAGATTAAAAAGTGAATCAGCATTTTCAATGCAAAAAAATGATAAATGGAACTGGAACCTATTACATTTTGGCAGTAATTATACCACCTGACGTTTCAAGTAACGCTTGACTTCGCTGTGAGAAGATACAAATTCTCCTGATGTTGTTGGCCATTCCATGAAAATTAATTGATATTCACAGGACCAAAAACTCTAAATATACATTTCATCAGCACCTACTGAGTGCAGTACACGATTCTAAGCACTTGGGAAAGGACAACAGAAATCCAAAACACGTTTCCTGCCCACAAAGACCTTACACTCTAACTGGGGAGCAGACAAGATTTACAGATGATGTTTTTAGAATAAATGGAATGTTCATTCATATACCCATACTCAGAACATATGTGTGTGTGTGTGTGTGTGTGTGTGTGTGCGCGCGCGCAGCATGGCTCAGTGGAAAGAGACCGGGCTTTGAAGTCAGAGGCCATGGGTTCAAATCCTGGCTCTGCCAATTGTCAGCTGTGTGACTTTGAGCAAGTCACTTAACTTCTCTGGGCCTCAGTTACCTCATTTGTAAAAAATGGGGATTAAGATTGTGAGCCCTCTATGGGACAACCTCATCACCTTGTAACTTCCCCAGCACTTAGAACAGTGCTTTGCACATAGTAAGTGCTTAATAAATGCCATCATCATCATCATCATTTTCTGAGGATGGGTATAAATGAACACCTAAGTGCTAGAGGTGTCTTCAGAGTTAAAATTTGAGTGTCAGCCTTCCTGGATAGACAGTGAATTCATTGAGGGAAAGGACTGTCTTCCAACTCTTTTGTACTCTCCCAAATACTTAGTAAAGTGGCTGCACTCAATAGGTACTCAATAAATGTTACTGGTTGTTTGACTTGGTGTTGGGAATTAGTCTGGATAAGTTTTTGGTTGTTTTTTTTAATGGTTCTTGTTAAGTACTTGCTGTATGCCAGACAGAGCTTAACTGTCTGCAGAGCTGGGGTTAGACACAAGATAATCAGGCTGGATAATAAATATTTATTTATTTATTTATTTTACTTGTACATATCTATTCTATTTATTTTATTTTGTTAGTATGTTTGGTTTTGTTCTCCGTCTCCCCCTTTTAGACTGTGAGCCCACTGTTGGGTAGGGACTGTCTCTATATGTTGCCAACTTGTACTTCCCAAGCGCTTAGTACAGTGCTCTGCACACAGTAAGCGCTCAATAAATACGATTGATTGATTGATTGACACAGTCCCTGTCCCACATGGGGCTCACAGTCTCAATCCCCATTGCACAGTAAGCACTCAATAAACACAACTGATTGATTATTCCCCATTTTATAGATGAGGTAACTGAGGTCCAGATACATTAAGTGACTCGCTCAAGGTCACAGCAGAGAAGTGGCAGAGCCAGGATTAGAACCAGGTCCTTTTGACTCCCATGCTCTATCCACTAGTCCATACTGCTTCTCCCAAGCCTTGTTAGAGAAGGTGGAATTTTCAGAGGACTTTGAAGGTAGGGAGTTCTGAGGTCTGGCGTGCTTTGTGGGAAAGGGAGTTCCAGGCCAGGTGGGACATTGTGAGCCAGGGATCAGAGAAAGGAAAGTTGAGAGGGGGGTATACTTAGGAGGTAGCCTTGGGAGAAACAGGGTACAAGCTGGGGATGAAAGGGTAAGGAAGGCCAATATGTAATAATAATAATAGTAATAAGAATGATTATGATGATGGCATTTGTTAAGCACTTACCATATGCCAAGCACTGGACTAAATATGGGGGAAAGTCAAGTTAATCAGTATGGACACATTCCCTTATCCACACGGGGCTCAGAGTCTACATGGGAGAGAGAATGGGTATTGAATCCCCATTTTACAGATGAGGAAACTGAGGTAAAAAGAAGTGACTTGCCCAAGGTCACACAACAGGCCAGGGGCAGAGCTGGGATTAAAACCCAGGTTCTCTGACTCCCAGGACCATGCTCTTTCTACTAGACCATGCTGCTTCAGTGAAAGACAAAAAGAACTGATGGAGTGCTTTGAAGCCAAAGAAGCGTTTGTTCGATGCAGAAGGAAGGGAGTAACCATTAGAGACTCTGCGGAGAGAAGAGAGAGGTGCTGAGCTAGCCTCTTGCCTGGAACAATTTTGTATTTTTACCACATCAAACTTTCTCCAATATAAATCAATCAATCAATCAATCATATTTATTGAGCGCTTACTGTGTGCAGAGCACTGTACTAAGTGCTTGGGAAGTACAAGTTGGCAACATATAGAGACAGTCCCTACCCAACAGAGGGCTCACAGTCTAGAAGTTAATTTGTAAAGTTGTAATTTGTAAATTTGTAAAGTTACCTACTCAGAAAAAGTGTTTATGGATTTAGTTTGCACTGTCTGGAGCACCTAGTCAGTTTTGCAATGAAAATTACATCACTTTAAAGTAAAGCAGGATGAAGACAAGTTTTGCTAATTACTCTAAATTCATAGATCAATCAATCATTACTTATTGAGCATTTAGTTTGTGCAGGGTACACTTGGCAGAGTACAATAAAATAGAGTTGGTAGACACGTTCGCTATCCACAAGGCGTGGTTTTATTTTAATGGTATTTGCCAGGCATTATACTGGGGAAGTGCTGGGGAAGACACAAGCTAATCAGGTTGGACACAGTCCATGTCCCACATGGGCCTCCCAGTCTTAATCCCCATTTTACAGTTGAGGTAGAAGCCCAGAGAAGTGGAGTGATTTGCCCAAAGTCACAGAGCAGTTACAGAGCTTGGATTAGGACCCATCCCCCTGACTATCCACTAAGCCACGACTTCTATCCACTAAGTCAGGCTGTTTCCATAGCTTATGGTCTAGAAGGAAAACAGACAGTAATATAAATTTTAGATAGGTACATAAATTGCATGGGAAAGAGGGTGGGGTGAATATCAAGTGCTCAAAGGGTGCAGACAGTGATAGCTGGCAGAAAAAAATGGTATTTGTTAAGTGCTCACTATGTGCCAAGCACTGTTCTAGGCACTGGGATAGATACAGGGTAATCAGGTTGTCCCACGTTGGGGCTCACAGTCTTAATCCCCATTTTACAGATGAGGTAACTGAGGCACAGAGAAGTTAAGCCACTTGCACGAAGACACACACAGCTGATAAGTGGCGATAGAGATTAGAACCCACGACCTCTGACTCCCAAGCCCAGGCTCTTACCACTAGGCCATGCTGCTAATATAAAGAAATAATTTATATTAGGTGCTAGGTATTACAAATCAAATTGTATATATGTTCTTAGTACCAATAACCCTCCTATAATAATTCAGAATGGTTCAGAGTGATTTTGATAGTCACATTTTATAAAAATTGATAAGTTCTAACAGCACTTGTCAGGTAAGAGAAGTTTATTCACCCCATTTTAGAGCACAGGAAATTGAAATGGGAAGTTGAAACTAGCTCCAAACATTTTACAGGCAGAAAGCAGTTTCTCTTAATTTGTAACAATTATGCTGTTTTACATGAGAGCAAAGAAGTTCATTTGGAGAGAGTCTCTTGCCAGAGTATTTTAATTCTGTGACTCTGCTCATCAATTTACATAGTTCTTTCCAGGGTCTAAATCACCATGGATTGTAAGTTAAATATTTAGGGGAGCAGATAACCCTTCTAATCACTTAATAAATTGCATTACAGACTACTGCAGTGCACTAGTGATACCCTAATGACCTGTGTCTCCCTAAGTGCCTAATTTACTACCAGAGAGGGACTTATCACTAGACTCTAGGGTGAGTAGTGTCCTATGTGACATATAATTTGAGTTTTTTAATTAAAACATATTTTCCTTGAACATAATTATGCTAGGGAACTGACATTTGGAGTGCACAACCTCTGCTTTTGAAGTTAACCAAGTTCAAGTAAAATATTAAAAGTTTATTAAAATTTTGTCTTTTGCTTGCCCTCTACAATTGATATGCATCAGTCTTTTCATATGGTAATAGATTTTTTTGTTATGCTTTTGACCTGAAGCTGGAGGCCCTAACAGCTGTGTGATAGCGGTGAGAACAGGATGGCCCTTTAAATTATCTCCCCCCAAACACTTCCTTCATTTTTAGCCGAGGGCTTGTCTCTTTAGATACTGATTATTTTCATTTATTGAGCACCACCTTTTGGATTTTTTCCCCCAGCTTTCCCTATTAAAAAAAAAAGATTCCAAACCACTCTCATAAAAACCTTACATAATGACTAAGAAGTTGAAAAATATTTACAAAATCTGCCTGGGTCTGTCTTGGCCTAATAGTGTATTGGCCAGCTAACAATAGAGATGTTTGCTACTAGAACTTGTTATTACAATTCAGTGAGGCTGGGCTTAAAAATTGGCTAAGCACTTAAACATTTGACAGCCACTGTTTTTGGCCCTTCTTCCCCAGTGCCAGCCCTCTGCCATCTTGCCTCTTTCCAGCCTTTCCAGTATTCTCTGGGTTCTTCTTAATCTTTGCTTCAGCCTCCCCTCAATCAATCAACAGTATTTTTTAGAGCTCCTGCTATTAATAATAATAATGATTGTGGCAATTGTTAAATGCTTACTAAGTGCTGGATACAGTCCTTGTCCCACACGGGGCTCACACAGCAGACCAGTGGCGGAGTTGGAATTAGAACTCAGGTCCTTCTGACTCCCGAGCCCATGCTATTGTGTGTACGGTACTATACTGAACACTTGGGAGAAGGCAATAGAATTAGAAGACCCAGTCCCTGCCATCAAGGAGTTTACAACATAGTGGAGTAGGCAGACACAAAGTAAATTTCAAATAGGATAAAGATAGGATAAAGATGAAACCGGAAAGATGAACACATGAATATTTCTAGTGCTTAACTAGAAACATATATAAGCTGAAATGTATAGGAATACCATGGGTGTTAGTACTGTATAAGGGCACAAAAGGAGGGAGCAGTTTAGAAAAATTAATCAGGGAAAGCTTCCTGGAGGAAGTGGGTTTTCAGAAGGGGTAGGACTTAAAGAGAGCGGCAATTTGAGAAACAATATGCTTCAGGGGAAAGAACATGGGTGTGGGAGCTGGATTCCAATGTTAAACTCTACAACCTTGGGCAAGCCACTTAACTCCTCTGAGCTCCAATTTCTTCTTCAATTGTATTTGAGTGCTTACTGTGTGCAAAGCACTGTACTAAGTGATTGGAAGAGTACAATATAACAGAGTCGATCAGCACATTCTCTGCCCACAATGAGCTTACAAATCTGTAAAATGAGGATTCAGTATCTGTGCTCTCCTTAAAATTGTGGGCCCCATGTGGGTCCTGATTATCTTGTATCGACCCCAGCACTTAATATAGTACTTGGTTCACAATAGGTGTTTAATAATACCGTTATTGTTATGATTATTATTATTATCTGGCAGAGTTGAAGGAGGAGGAAGTTCCAGTCAGGAGGAAGAGTATGAACAAGGGGTTGGAGGTGGGAGAGTTGAAAACCAGATACATTAAGATACTCCTTGAACGAGTTATCTACACGCGCTGCCTAGAATTCCTCAACAACAACTCTCTCCTCGACCCCCTCCAGTCTGGCTTCCGTCCCCTTCATTCCACGGAAACTGCGCTCTCAAAGGTCACCAATGACCTCCTGCTTGCCAAATCCAACGGCTCATACTCTGTCCTAATCCTCCTCGACCTCTCAGCTGCCTTTGACACTGTGGACCACCCCCTTCTCCTCAACACGTTATCTGACCTTGGCTTCACTGACTCCGTCCTCTCCTGGTTCTCCTCTTATCTCTCCGGTCGTTCTTTCTCAGTCTCTTTTGCAGGCTCCTCCTCCCCCTCCCATCCTCTTACTGTGGGGGTTCCCCAAGGTTCAGTGCTTGGTCCCCTTCTGTTCTCAATCTACACTCACTCACTTGGTGACCTCATTCGCTCCCACGGCTTCAACTATCATCTCTACGCTGATGACACCCAGATCTACATCTCTGCCCCTGCTCTCTCCCCCTCCCTCCAGGCTCGCATCTCCTCCTGCCTTCAGGACATCTCCATCTGGATGTCCGCCCGCCACCTAAAGCTCAACATGTCGAAGACTGAGCTCCTTGTCTTCCCTCCCAAACCTTGTCCTCTCCCTAACTTTCCCATCTCTGTTGACGGCACTACCATCCTTCCCGTCTCACAAGCCCGCAACCTTGGTGTCATCCTCGACTCCGCTCTCTCATTCACCCCTCACATCCAAGCCGTCACCAAAACCTGCCGGTCTCAGCTCCGCAACATTGCCAAGATCCGCCCTTTCCTCTCCGTCCAAACCGCTACCCTGCTAATTCAAGCTCTCATCCTATCCCGTCTGGACTACTGCACTAGCCTTCTCTCTGATCTCCCATCCTCGTGTCTCTCTCCACTTCAATCCATACTTCATGCTGCGGCCCGGATTATCTTTGTCCAGAAACGCTCTGGACATATTACTCCCCTCCTCAAAAACCTCCAATGGCTACCGATCAATCTGCGCATCAAGCAGAAACTCCTCACCCTGGGCCTCAAGGCTCTCCATCACCTCGCCCCCTCCTACCTCACCTCCCTTCTCTCCTTCTACTGCCCAGCCCGTACCCTCCGCTCCTCCACCACTAATCTCCTCACTGTACCTCGCTCTCGCCTGTCCCGCCATCGACCCCCGGCCCACGTCATCCCCCGGGCCTGGAATGCCCTCCCTCTGCCCATCCGCCAAGCTAGCTCTCTTCCTCCCTTCAAGGCCCTGCTGAGAGCTCACCTCCTCCAGGAGGCCTTCCCAGACTGAGCCCCTTCTTTCCTCTCCCCTCGTCCCCCTCTCCATCCCCCCGTCTTACCTCCTTCCCTTCCCCACAGCACCTGTATATATGTATATATGGTTGTACATATTTATTACTCTATTTATTTATTTATTTTACTTGTACATTTCTATCCTACTTATTTTATTTTGTTGGTATGTTTGGTTCTGTTCTCTGTCTCCCCCTTTTAGACTGTGAGCCCACTGTTGGGTAGGGACTGTCTCTATGTGATGCCAATTTGTACTTCCCAAGCGCTTAGTACAGTGCTCTGCACATAGTAAGCGCTCAATAAATACGATTGATTGATTAAGGCAGTAAGCTTGAGAGACATGAATACACCTCCTTCCCTTCCCCACAGCACCTGTATATATGTATATATGTTTGTACATATTTATTACTCTATTTATTTTTTTATTTATTTTACTTGTACATATCTATTCTATTTCTTTTATTTTGTTAGTATGTTTGGTTTTGTTCTCTATCTCCCCTTCTTAGACCATGAGCCCACACTTGTTGGGTAGGGACTGTCTCTATATGTTGCCAACTTGTACTTCCCAAGCGCTTAGTACAGTGCTCTGCACACAGTAAGCACTCAATAAATACGATTGATTGATTGATTGATTGAATGAATGAATAAATGAATGAAGAACACAAGCTGGAGTGAAACGAGAGAAAATAGTGAATAAGGGAGAGGGAAAGCGATGATGGAGGGACTCGAAGTTTCTACTAAAGCACAGTGGATTGCAAAACCATTGGAGGTTTTTGAGGAGTTGGGAAACACGTGCAGAATGATGTTTTAAAAAAATGATCTGAATAGCAGAGTGAATTACGGACTGAAGAGGAGAGAGGCTAGAGGTAAGGAGACAAGTGAGAAGGCTAATGGAATGGCCTATTGAAAATAAAAACCACCTAGACCAGCATGGTAGTTGTTTTAATGGATAGAAAGAAGAGATTTTGTTGGTGTCACACAAGACTCCTCTTCTCACTTCACACTCATTCTTTCAGTGTCAACTATCCACATGCTTCAGGAAATACTGCTTCAGAAATAATTTCTAAATTTACCTCAACAGCCTTCCCGAATGGATTATTGCAACAGCCTCCTTACTGGTCTCCTTGCCTCAAGCCCCTCTCCTCCTCAGTCTGTTCCCATCTTTAAATCAACCAGTAATACTTACTGAGTGACTACTGTGTGCAGAGCACTGTACTAAGTCACCAGGAAAGGTCCCACTTTTCTAATGTGTCATCCCATCAGCCACTTTGGCACGCAGGTATGTTATTTGCCATCTTTCATTGTATCACTTTTTATTGGTTTACTCATGATCTATTATATGTAATGATTATGGTATTTGTTAAGCAGGCCAAGTACTGTTCTAAGCACTGGGATAGATACAAGTTTATCAGGTTGGACACTGTCCCTGCCCCACATGGGGCTCACACTCTAAATCCCCATTTTACGGATGAGGTAACTGAGGCCCAGAGAAGTTAAGTGACTTGCCCAAGGTCACACTGCAGACATGAGGCAGAGCCGGGATTAGAATCCAGGTCCTTCTGACTCCCAGTGTGACTCCATTAAGTCACACTGTCTACTTGTCGATTCCACTAGGTTGTAAGCTCCTTAGGAGTATGGACTCTGCCTTTTATTTCTTTTGCATATTCTCAATCAACTAATACAGTTCTCTGCACAGAGTAAGTGCTCATCATCATCATCAATCGTATTTATTGAGCGCTTACTATGTGCAGAGCACTGTACTAAGCGCTTGGGAAGTACAAATTGGCAAAATATAGAGACAGTCCCTACCCAACAGTGGGCTCACAGTCTAAAAGAAAATGTCCCTGCGGCTGATGATTACAAGTTTGGTTTTTGGTTTTTTTATTGGCATTTGTTAAGCGCTTACTATGTGCCAAGCACTGTTCTAAGTGCTGGGGTAGATACAAGATAATCAGGTTGTGCCGCTTGGGGCTCACAGTCTTAATCCCCATTTTACAGATGGGGTCACTGAGGCACAGAGAAGTTAAGTGACTTGCCCAAAGTCACACAGCTGATGAGTGCGAGCCCACTGTTGGGTAGGGACTGTCTCTATATGTTGCCAGCTTGTACTTCTCAAGCACTTAGTACAGTGCTCTGCACACAGTAAGTGCTCAATAAATACGATTGATTGATTGATTGATTGATTGATTGGAAGGGCCGGGATTAGAACCCACGACCTCTGACTCCCAACCCCATGCTCTTCCCACTAAACCATGCTGGAGTGTGAGAAGGCAAGACTAGGAACGCATGGCCCTCTCATGTTTATGGTTGTACTGCCAAGTATGGGCAAGGAGAGACTGTCTACCAAAAAAATTATTCCAAGAATGCACTTGCCTTGTATAAATACAGCCATTGGTCCATGGGAAAGAACTATTCATTTTCAAGGAACAATGAATTAATTATAAAAGATTAACTATGGATTTAAGCATTCCGTTCCTGCAGTAAGCATTACGGCAGGGCAAAAAATTAGCTCTGTTAAATCATTCCCTTAGTGTTTCTATTAACGATGCTTAGCTCCAATTCAGGCTTCCTCCTCAGTAGCAGATTGTCTAGCTTTGAACAAAGCCATTTTTCAGAGAATTTCTAATTATGAACATGTTGACATACATCCAGAACTGTCTATAACATAGATAAATCTGTGCTGGAGAGATACTGAAGCTAGTTATTAGTGGTACAAATCATTTGTTGGATGACAAGGGTAATTTTCTGGACAAAAGAATGAGTTTAAAAACTTTTATTCCGTATCTTTCACTGAATTGCTACGAGACTTTAGAAGTTCACTTTTCCTTTCCTACAGTTATAAGTATGTCATAGAGAAGCAGCGTGGCTCAGTGGGAAGAGCACGGGCTTTGTAGTCAGAACTCATGGGTTCAAATCCCGCCTCCGCCACTTGTCAGCTGTGTGACTTTGGGCAAATCACTTAACTTCTCTGGGCCTCAGTTCCCTAATCTGTAAAATGGGGATGAAGACTGTGAGCCCCACATGGAACACCTGATCACCTTGTAACCTCCCCAGTGCTTAGAACAGTGATTTGCACATAGTAAGCGCTTAATAAATCCCATTATTATTATTATAACCAATTAATTCATTCATTCAATAGTATTTATTGAGCACTTACTGTGTGCAGAGCACTGTACTAAGTGCTTGGGAAGTACAAGTTGGCAACATACAGAGATGGTCCCTACCCAACAACGGGCTCACAGCCTAGAAGGGGGAGACAGACAACAAAACAAAACATATTAACAAAATGAAATAAATAGAATAGTAAATATGTACAAGACTTTTAAAGATCCATATAAATTGTGGCTATCTGATGAAGTTTAATAGATTCTGCTATTAGCATGGGCTCTGGCAGAGGAGTACCGTCCACTTTTTAAAGTGTAGTGTCCATGCAGTTTTCAACACTCACATTTTATTACGTGGCAAAAAAAGGCTTTAAATGAGAAAGAAAAGCTTCAATAATTCATTCATTCATTCAAGCATATTTATTGAGTGCTTGGGAAGTACAAATTGGCAACATACAGAGATAGTACCTACCCAACAACAGGTTCACAGTCTAGAAGGGGGAGACAGACAAAAAACAAAACAAAACAAGTAGACGGGTGTCAATGCCAACAGAATAAATAGAATTATAGCTGTAGACACATCATTAATAAAATAGTAATAAATATGTACAAATATACACACGTGCTGTGGGGAGGGGAAGGGGGAAGGGCAAAGGGAGGGAAGAGAGATAGGGAGGGGAGGAGGAGGAGAGGAAAAAGTGGGGGCTCAGCCTGGGCCCCCAGAAACCTTTCTGGAATTTCCTTCTTGTAATTCATTTTGTGTTTTCCATCTACTAGTAGATGTTATTGTATAAAATGTATTCAAGTGGAAACTTTCCATTTTTATGTCATCTGTGACAGTTCTACAACGTCAGCATTGACAATGCCTAAAAATACCCTTTCTCCTTAAGGTATGTAGTTCAACTGAAGACTAGTTTAATAGATGAAGGCCAGAGTCACTATACTGTTTTCATAGGCTGGATTCTATCAGTGAATCTGGATGTCTTCAGTACATCAAGATCCTGAGATTACTCCACGATAATATCAATTGTGTCAAAGTCTGTCAACTCTGTTGTATTGTACTCCCCCAAGCATTTAGTAAGAATAATAATAATAATAATGGTATTTGTTAAGCGCTTACTCTGTACAAAGCACTGTTCTAAACACTGGGGAGGTTGCAAGGTGATCAGGTTGTCCCACGGGGGGCTCACAGTTTTAATCCCCATTTTACAGATGAGGTAACTGAGGCACCGAGAAGTTAAGTGACTTGCCCAAAGTCACACAGCTGACAGTAGGCGGAGCCGGGATTTGAACCCATGACCTCTGACTCCAAAGCATGTGCTCTTTCCACTGAGCCACGCTGCTTCTAGAAAGTGCTCAATAAATACCAGTGACTGATTTTGAGTATCCTTTGATTTCATCCCCTTAATCAATAATATCTCAGAAAACAGTGCCAGTTTCTGCACACAGGTGATACAGCAATACAGCAGGGAGACGGTGTTTGATTATGTCCAGTATAGAGGAGTTATTTTAGCTCCATCTTTCTCAGCAATTTCTACACAAGGACAAAATTAACTATCCACTAAACTGTAAGCTTGTCCTCTAGACTGTAAGCTCACTGTGGACAGGGAAGGTGTCTGCTTATTGTTTCGTCTTGTTTTGTTGTCTGTCTCCCCCTTCTAGACTGTGAGCCTGCTGTTGGGTAGGGACCATCTCTATATGTTGCCAACTTGTACTTCCCAAGCGCTTAGTACAGGGGTCTGCACACAGTAAGCGCTCAATAAATACAAATGAATGAATGTTATACTCTCCCAAGAGCTCAGTACAGTGCTCTGAACACAGTAAGGGCTCAATAAATATGAATGAATGAAATCTTTGAAGTGTGTGTGTGTGTGTGTGTGTGTGTGTGTGTGTGTGAGAGAGAGAGAGAGAGAGAGAGAGAGAGAGAGAGAGAGAGAGAGAGGGAGGGAAAGAGAGAGAGGTACAGTTAACGTTATGCAGTCACCATTTTATACCCTGGTAAAATGGTCAACATGTTGGAAACTTGTCTTTAAAAGACAACTCAGCTCTGCTTATAAAAGAAGCAAATTTAGCTTTTTTATGCCCTTTAAAAAGTTGCACATCTTAAAGTTGCGGTTACCTCCTGCAGCACTTAGTACAGTGCTTGGCACATAGAAAGCACTTAACAAGCACTTGTAAAGAAAATTAACCCAACCCATGGGGCTTTTATTAGGGCATCATTTCAGCTGATGCTTTTGAGTACACTTCACATATCGGATATTGAGTAGCTGACTACCTTGCTAGAATCTAACTAGGCAGAAAGAATAAATGAATTTCATACCACATATCAGAAAATTTTGTAATTCCAAATGCATTCATTCAGTCATATTTATTAAGCATCTACTGCGTGCAGAACAATTTACTAAGCACTTGGGAAAGTAAAACAATAGTGATATTCCCTACCCACATCATGCTTACAGTCCACTAACAGATGTAACCTAGAGATGCTACAACAATGCTAGAAAACAACATAATTCATTATTAATAATAATAGTAATAATGGCATTTCTTGAGTGCTTACTATGTGCAAAGTACTGTTCTAAGCGCTGGGGAGGTTACAAGGTGATCAGGTTGTCCCACGAGGGGCTCACAGTCTTCATCCCCATTTTACAGATGAGGTAGCTGAGGCACAGAGAAGCTAAGTGTCTTGCCCAAAGTCACACAGCTGTGGAAGGCTGAAGCGTACTGCTGCTCCAGCCCTTTTGGTGGTGGCTGCATCAGCGTCCCTGCCCATATGGACCCACAGAGGGGGAAGGGGATTCATTCATTCATTCAATCGTATTTATTGAGCGCTTACTGTGTGCAGAGCATTCGAACCCACCCCGACAGTCACTGCTGTCTCTTGTTCAACACCACTAGCTCCTTCCTACCTTGCCTCTCCCAACCCAACTGGAAAAGCCTGCTCTCCATTTACTTTCCATCACTCCCCAACCACCAAAACACACTCTCTGTTCTACTGAAATGATTTCTTTTATCTACACCTGTCAGTTATATAACATTTTTGCTCTGTGGCTCCTGAGTTCATTATATTATAGAATATATAGAATTGTGTGAAATAATTCACTATTTATTTTTTACAATTCTAGGGTGATTTTTTTTTATTTTTGAGGAATTGAGTTGTCCTGACAGCATACTCCTGCTCCCTGTCCCCCTGCTTTTTTCTCAGTGGTAAGGACACTTCCTTGGGTGAAAAATAGTCGAATCAGTACCAGAAAGAGTAGAGTTTGCCCCAGAGGGGTCCCCAAGCGTTACATTTCCCTAAACTACTTTAAATGGGTCCCATACCCCTTCCTTAATTGACCAGACCTACTTCCAGATGAGAATTCATTCCAGTACCGTCCCCCGCACACCCCACTCACGGGATGGGGAGGTGGGGTGTGGAAAGCGCTCATGCTCCCAACCCAAATCCACAATCTGGTCTTAATAATAATAATAACAATAATAATAATAATAATAATGACATTTATTAATCATAATTATTATTATGGTATTTAAGCACTTACCAAGTACTAACTTGTACTTCCCAAGCGCTTAGTACAGTGCTCTGCACACAGTAAGCGCTCAATAAATACAATTGAATGAATGAATGAATAATCCAACACCACACACGTACCAGACATAGACACATTCATGCACACAAACTGTTTCTTCTAACCTCATGACATGCTGCATCCACACAGGCTATTTCCTAGCAGCGTTCCAGTGAAAACATCCATTAAAGCAGAACTGAGTATTTTTAATATATCATGACCACTGTCAAAGAAAAGTTTACAGAACCTACAGGCTTGTAGCACAACAAATATGAAATTGTCAGAAGTAAAGGCCTAGATTGTGCATTTTTTCTCTTATTTTGCAGGCCCAATTAAAAAAAAACTGAGAACCTATATTCAACTCCTCAGTCCCAAATTTAGAATAATAATGATGGTATTTGTTAAGTGCTTATTATGTGCCAGGCATTGTACTTAAGCACTGGTAATCAGACTACCAATGCAGTTCTGCTAAAACAAACACTTACAATACTCATTTTGCTTAGACAACTGTGAAAAATTAGGGATCACTCTTCCAAGAATGTATATCTGTCTGGTTACGGTGTGATGCAACAGCTAAAATGGTGGTATGACACATATATGCATCACATAGAGCATAAAGAATTCAGTGAAAATTTTCTTGAACACAAGGATCTTCAGGTACACATCTCCGAGGTTATGGCAAAATTATCACCTTATGGTACCTCAAGAGAAACTACCCAAGTGAAGAAAAGAACTGATACAAATTATCCAGATCGTTCAAGCCAATCAAAGGTATTTATTGAGCACTTACTGTGTGCAGAGTGTGTACTAAGGACTTAAGAGAGTAATCTGAAGAAAAATGCTTTGGCCTCAACTATGACATGAAAACATTATTGGTCTAAATCAATCAGCCAATAGTATTTACTGAGCACCAACTGTGTGAGGGACACTGTACTAAGCACTAAGGAGAGTAAAAGGAACTTAAAACCTAGCAAGGTAAGCACACAAAATAAATGACAGGTAAAGGAATAAAAGAATGGAAAGATGAATATGCATATGAATATCTGCTCAATTATCCATTTCACTTTTCTGGACTCTGGAATTAGATTTCAGAAGAGTGTTGACACCAGTTTTATCTTAAGAGTCTGCCTAAGTTCATGAAGTTTTAAACTGTGCTTAACTGCCAATAAGTATAGACACCCAGAGGTCGAGAGAAATGTTTTTAGCCCAGTGTGTAATTTATTAGCAGCTTACTGCCTAAAAACATTTCCAGTTTCTGAGATCAGTTTCGGAATAGAAATAATTTATCACCCTCATTTCAGCTTCAACCCTTGATAACCTCAAGTTAATCCACTTAACATTTGTATCCTACTAGATTCTAAACTCCTTGGGGGCAGGGAACATACTATCTATTGTAATAATAATAATAATAATAATGTTGGTATTTAAGCGCTTACTATGTGCAAAGCACTGTTCTAAGCGCTGGGGTAGATACAAGGTAATCAGGTTGTCCCACGAGGGACTCACAGTCTTCATCCCCATTTTACTGATGAGGGAACTGAGGCCCAGAGAAGTGAAGTGACTTGCCCAAGGTTACACAGCTGACAAGTGGCGGGGTGGGATTTGAACCCATGGCCTCTGACTCCAAAGCCCGTGCTCTTTCCATTGAGCCACGCTGCTCCCGCATACTCTTTCAGTCCTTTAGTACAGTGCTCTGTACACAGGAGGACATCAATAAATACTAATGATGGATGAGAACGTCCCTTTTAGTATGTTTGGTTTTGTTCTCTGTCTCCCCCTTTTAGACTGTGAGCCCACTGTTGGGTAGGGACTGTCTCAATATGTTGCCAACTTGTACTTCCCAAGCGCTTAGTACAGTGCTCTGCACACAGCAAGCGCTCAATAAATACGATTGATTGATTTACTCTATATATGTATATATGTTTGTACGTATTTATTACTCTATATTTTACATGTACATATCTATTCTATTTATTTTGTTAGTATGTTTGGTTTTGCTCTCTGTCTCCCCCTTCTAGACTGTGAGCCCACTGTTGGGTAGGGACTGTCTCTTTATGCTGCCAATTTGTACTTCCCAAGCGCTTAGTACAGTGCTCTGCACACAGTAAGCGCTCAATAAATACAATTGATTGATGATTGATTTTAGAGCCAAATCTGCCCGGGGCAAGTGTAACAAATACCACTCTATTATTAGGTGAAGTTAAATTGTTATGTTGTACTCTCCCAAGTGCTTAGTACAGTGCTCTGAACACAGTAAGCAAACACAGTAAGCACTCAATAAATATAATTGATTGATCCGCTGTGAAGGCAAGCTGATGTTCCTGGAACCAGGTACCATTACTTCCTGCTGAGAGCCCAGACCAAACGATATTCAGCTGACCTGCCTGATAGGTAAGGTTTCTGGCTTTTTCGGTCCCACCTGTCTTTCCTCTTTCCCATAGTGTTCTATGGTTCAGTTCCCAGCATCCCAAGGCTGGAGGTGAGGGGAAAACCCAGCTGATTTCAACCAGACAGACACCCAGGAAGCTAAGAGAACAAACATTAGGCCACATATTACACTGAAAAACTCTTGTCACGTCCTCAACTAATGCTTATAGATTTATCCATGCTGTGTTGTAACAAAATCTGTAGAGGCCAGGCTAATGACTGAAATTGATAAGGTCATTAAGAAGCCTAGATTCTGCAAAAAAATTATCATCTGATGCTCAATTTGCCCCATTCAGACTTGGTCAAAATGTACTTAAATTGAAATGTAGAGGGACTAGAAGAGAGTCGGTACAATTTTTGTGAACAAGACAGAAGGCCTGGGAAACACCCCCTCACCTGAAACCCCAAAAGGAGCAAAAGCAACTAGTTCCCTCTGATTGTGGCCACTGAGCTTTGACTCAAGTTCTGGCCACAGCACTCATTCAGCTCTCCAGGGATGTTGCAAGAATCCAACTTCACATAAGACCGCACTTCCCGTGCAGGTTTCCCAGTGCTGAGGTAATCCCTGGAGCCACATATAAGAAATTGGATGACCAGAGACCGCCCCCCAGGCCTCCAGTGCCCTTGCAATTTTCTTTCCACGGATTTCCAGCTGACAGGTGAGCTCTGTTGCCCATTCTCGATTGTTGGATCACAACCAACCCTGTATGATTGGTTATGCTTCTCCAACTAGCTACCTTCTGATCCTTTTCCATATACCCCACCCTGGGATTGGCTTTCTTCCAAGTGGTGATTTCAGGAGGCTGCAGAAGTGGACGTTTGTTCTGCTGACTCTGGTGGTGGTTTTTCAACTTTAATGAAGAATTTGTTCCACTTAGGCTGAATAAGAGTCTTTTTTCTCCCTTCAGAAATCACCTCAAAGCCAAGTCCTCCAGATTACTTCTGGGCCCTTCTGGACTCTTCTCTTCATCAGGATCTTTCTTCAATCATTTTTATAACTTCATTCACCTTCTTGAAAATTGAAACAAGACTTAACTCCCAAATCTTAGCCATTGGAGAGCCTGAAACTTTTTCTTCATCTGTTTTGACATCTTGCAATGCTGAACTGGAGTGTCATAATTCAAAGACATCTTTGTTGAACAATCCCTCTGAATGAGAGAATTTAACTTAACTGTAATTTACTTTAATGTCACCTCCTCTTGTAGACTATAAGTTCCTTGTTAGGGATAGTGTCTATCAACTCTATTGGGTTACACTTAAGACACTGCTCTGCACACAGTAAGTTCTCAATAAATATCACTGACTGAATAGTCAATGGCAGATACATAACAAATAATGAATAGACCATTTTTACATATATGCAATGAAAATTTGTTCTTTTATAAATGCAATGCTAGACATTGTCACTTGGGCTAGAAGATGGTTTGGAGAACTTACTTCTTATTAAAAGCTGTCTGTCTACACCATGGAACTTTGGCATTTACCTGGTTTATTAAATAAATGTACTCAGTCATGAGATAATTCAAATTGAAATGCTGATCTAAAGCTTCAGATTGCCATCTGGTTTGGCTGACATATTATTGTATCGTATTAACTGGAGATTTGCCAGATATCCCCATCACGCCATGTCAAATAAGACCTACAGTAAATCCAATTACTTCAGATAATATGCAAATTAAAAATAATAGACATTTGGAGAGCTCAAAAATCTGAGGCATACCCTTTATAATGACATGTGAAAACAAAGTAGGCAAAAATGCCTTACTGAAAACCTGTTATGTGCCTGACAAAAAGTACGAAATTGTACAATAAGTATTCAATTTGAAACAAATACAGAAATACCAATGTCCACACCTAATCCTTTTATGTGGAGGCTTCCCTCCACGGACTCCATCCCCTGTGATGAACAAATGCAGTCCTACGACATGACAATTTGCCCCAGGAGAGCAGAGCAATAGTCCCAAGTGGCGTAGCCAGTTGATGGTAGTAGGAAAGAGGGAGAGGTAAGCATGTGCCCTTGTGTTAGATTTTACCACTGGTGCAGTTGCTGTTCCACAACTCAAACTGTTCTTCCACTCTACTGGAAGAGGTACAGAAGAGGGCCCCTACACAGTTTCCAAGGGCTCAGGCAGGAGAGGAGGTGCAACATTGTCACTTCTTTCACATTTCAATCAATTGGATTTCTTCCCTTTTCATTTGAGGTGCAACGAAGCCTCGTAAGAAGCAGCAAGGTTTACTGGAAATAACACAGGCCTGGGCGTTGGAGGACCTGGGTTTTAATCCCAGCTCTGCCATTTATCTGTTGTGTGATCTTGGGGCAAGTCACCTAACTTCTCTGTGCCTCGGTTACCTCATGGGGATTAAGATTGTGAGCCCTAAGTGGGACATGGGGTGGGTCCAAACTGATTATCTTGTATCTACCCCAGAGCTTAGAACAGTGCCTGGAACATAGTAAGCACTTAAGAAATACCACTTAAAAAATTGGAGGTTGCTATGTGAACTCTGTTAAACTAAATACAGAACGGATTGGTATGGCAAATGACCAGGTGATGTGATGAGAGGTGACAAAAGGGCTGAATATGAGCTAGAAGAGGCAGATCTCTATGGCTGTGACAAGGAAATAGACTTTTCTAACTTTTTAGCCAAATTAATAGAGGACCTGGTTCTGAGGTTTTTGATTATGGGAGGTGGAAGGGGTATGAAGGAGATATGAAATATTTAAATCAACTATATTAGTCACTAAGAGAAAGTTTCTGGGAGCTGGTTACTCATACATCAAAGAGGTAGACTCTGAATAAACACTGGTGGAATGTAAAAAATTAATAAAGGGCAAGCAGTTTCCTTTAACATAACCAAAGCTCCAAATACTCCAACTTTGAGTAGTTAAAAAAAATAGCATTTCATAAGTGGTGGTTAAATGGTTGCATGACTCTGGGAAGAAAGCTAAATTAATGAAGAGATCTGATGTATTAAATGTTGAACACTAATGTACCTAAATAAATGAATCAGTCTATAGAAACTTAATAATTAAATTTAGTGAATTCAAAGCATGGCCTAGCTTTAGGAGTATGGGCCTAGGAATCAGAGGTCCTGGGTTCTAATCCTGACTCCACCGTCTGCTGTGTGACCATGAGGAAGTCGCTCAACTTTTCTGTGCTTTGATTACCTCATCTGTAAAATGGGGATTGAATCCTACTCTCTTCAATTTACACTGTGAGCACCATGTAGGACAGGAACTGTGCCTAATCTGATTATCTTGTGTCTACCCAAGCACTTAGTACAATGTTTGGTGCATAGTAAGCACTTAAATACAAATATAATAATAATAATAATAGTAACTAATATTTTATTAAGTGAAGAATATTTATGCTAAGTGCTAGAAAGACCCGAAATCATCAGATTGGACACAGTCTCTGTCCCACATATCCAAAAAGGGAGGGAGAACAGGTATTTTAACTCCATTTTGCAGATGAGTAAACCAAGACACAAACAAGTTCAGTGATTTGCCTAAGGTCACTCAGCAGGCAAGTGGCAGGGCAAGGACTAGACACCAGACCTTTCATTCCCAGTTTTGCTCTTTCCTTTAAGCCACACTGACTCCACAATTTTTCCTACAGAGCACTTTAATAATGACATTTATTAAGCACTTACTATGTGCAAAGCACCATTCTAAGCACTGGGGAGGTTACAAGGTGATGAGATTGGCCCACGGGGGGCTCACAGTCTTAATCCCCATGTTACAGATAACTGAGGCACAGAGAAGTTAAGTGATTTGCCCAAAGTCACACAGCTGACAATTGGCAGAGGCGGGATTTGAAGCCATGACCGCTGACTCCAAAGCCCGTGCTCTTTCCACTGAGCCACGCTGCTTCTCATTTACCTGAATAGACACTGGAGTGGGGCATAGGCTTCAGGCTTGGCCCCAGCATGGAAGCTCAGTCTGGGTTTTGTTCTCTGTCTCCCCCTTTTAGACTGTGAGCCCACTGTTGGGTAGGGACTGTCTCTATATGTTGCCAACTTGTACTTCCCAAGCACTTAGTACAGTGCTCTGCACACAGTAAGCGCTCAATAAATGATTGATGATGATGATGATGATGATGGTCACAGGTCAGGCCCAGAACACTAGGCAGCAAAAATGCAGACCGGGCTCATTCCAGAGCTGCCCTGGTGGCATCACCATGCAGTCATGCCCTACACCAAGCCCACGTGCCCTTGTTGGGGCTGTTGAACATGGCAGCAGAGGTGGTCTGCAAGGGCAAGTCAGAAGACAACCTGAACCCAACCAAAAGAAAAACAAGGGGAAGCCGCCATTCGCTGGTTAGGCTCCACCACAGCCATGCCCCAGGAAATCAGTCCACGTCTGTCACGTGGACTCCATGTCAGGAGTGCCCACTGAACTTCATGTCTTGAAACATCGTCATGTCCTCTGTTCAGGGAGTTATCGAGAAAATTATCAGGCGCTTCCTTAGCAAATGACAACGCTAAAGGCTTCATTTGAAAGAAAATCCATAAATTCACATATATCTCTAAAAATAAAAATCAAGTGGCCTTGAAAATATGGTAATGGGACAAATGGGCTATTATCAGATTTAGATAAGTCTTCACCTAAAGAGTATAGCCTCAGGTCAAGCCAAAGATGCAAGATTCTACTTTGATGCTGTCCTCAAAGGGAATAAATCTATGTCATCAGAAAGAATAAAGGGCATAAAACATCACACCTATGAGGTCAATGCTACTTTGAATTTTAACACCAATGTACCAAGTGAAGTGATGATGACAAGAGCTCTCCCAATTTTGTCATATTTAAAAGCCATAGGTATTCGGAAATGACCACAAGCAACCTTACCTTTTAGGTGCACAAGCAATTCATTAAGTGGTTTTCCTCAGCTATAGGACTTGCTAAACCATGAGATTTCTGAGTAACATAAAAAGCATAGCTTCAAACACTGCACAGGTTTTGGCACAGAGTACTGCACCTCCCCACACTCCCAACTACGTGGCTTTCTTAGATCTAGACCAATATGCTAGTGTGTATGTATAACTATATAGACATACATGTGGGTATATCTGTGTCTAAAACTTGAGGCCCATTAAAGCAAAATCATGTACATACTTAGGTTACGCTATCAGAACACCCCGAGGCAGCAAACGCACTGCCTCCATTTAAAGAGACACAGTGTAAATTAAAAACAAATACACAATTACCTTCAAAAAAAATTTAATTTTCCAATACTAATTTGTAATGCACATAAAAATGCATAATACCTTTAAAGGAAACAGCATATTTAGAAAAACAATATTAAGACAATGTATGACATTAACTATGCAATGTGAACAGTTCTGCATTTTAAACAATTCAATTAGAAAAAAATATTAAAATAATTCTGACCACCTAAAAATGTTATCATGATTTCTTCTGCTTTAGAAATAGAAAAGTGATTATTATATTTGGTCCTGATTTTCAAGTACTATATTTCAACTATTCACTTATCCCAAATGATTACACTGTTAATAGCAGCATTTGGACTTCAATTCAGTACTTAAATAGCTGTATTACATAATTAGTCAATATGCAATTACATGGAATCTAATGGAGCCAGATGCATGCAATCCAGACACATGCAAACTGAAGATCGAGACCCTTCTATTTTATGCACATAAGAAAATTATGCAGTTAAGCAAGATGCTCTAAATAGTCCATTGTATTGACATTTTTATTTTTACATTTAAAATGTTCTGTACCACTGGGATTTTTAATGTCATGCTCCAAAATAGCTCTCCCCAGCTACGAATACAAAAATCCTCCCAGCACTGCAGAATTTCTACAAACTTTAAGTAACTTTAGGTTTTCCCCCAGAATTTAGGCACATACCATAAAAATAAAGATTTCCTAAACTCTCCCCCCACCAATCTATTTCTGTAGTTGCCCCTCTCTTTTGCCATATTATTGTCTCTTGATAAGAGGCACGTTTTGATAATAAACCCTGGCCAGAATGGGATTTTGGTGCTCAACAGTAGGTAACGGAAGCTTCATTTCACATCTCCCGAGATACTGGGCAGGCACCAAAATCACTGCTGACTCAAACGATCAAGGAATGTATCCCTGCTGCACCAGATGCTGTACTAGAAGGAAAGACAAAAGCTGAAGTGCATAATGAATGTGAAAGATTTCTTTATCCAACATGTCATTTGTTTGAAGGACGGAGTTGTTGGCATCAGACGGGGAACATCAGCTTGTTAGCAAAGGAAACGTGATGACTGCTCTGAACTGGCAATTGATGAGTCAATTGGAATCACTGATGTTACTCAAATGTGCATCTTCATTTAATATGCCAATGGTCAGAAGTTACTACCACAGCAGATAAAGTTCACTGTATGCATGAGATAAACATGTGCAGGTCAGTTTCCAACAGAGCATATATCCTTACAAAAAATGACACCCCATCCGGGACGGGTGGAGAAAAATCATTCTCAAAAAGACTTCATCAAGTAAATTCAGACCAGGCATCATCTTCAGTAACTTATCCATCAAGTAATTCAGTGCACTGAATTAAGACCAAGTTATGGAGATGCATCTATACAACCTTAAAAAAAAATTCAAGATTGACATCAGTTCCTTATATTATTTACTCTGAAGCATTCCTGAAGAAGTAATTGTCAACTGCAATGGTTTTCTTAACCGTCATGAAACTGTTGATGACTTGAACATTCAAGGAGGAAGAAATTCAAGGAAATTATGTTTTTAAACTTCATTTTCTTAAATTTGTCTGGTGGGAAAATGACAGCCCAAGAATTTTCAGGAAGACCTTAATATATTTAACTGATTTCTAATTAGCTGCAAACTAAATTCAGGAACATTAATTTTATCGGCATTAATGTTGAAAGGATTTTTGAAAACATTTTTCCTTAGCTTTGTTTACAAAACACCTAAACACATTCCTGGATGAAATAGTTGAGAAAAGATGAAACAAGCTAGATTCAGAAAAGCTGTTACCATGAACTTTGACCCAGAGAAACTGGTTATTATAATGGATATTTTCAGACCAAGGTAAAATATCTGTTTTTATGATTTCTCTCAATTCATTCCAAGAGAAATAGTATCGACAGTGAGAGTTCAGGACTTTTTCTAAGGAACAGATTTTATAAATATTTGTAAAAATTTGTAAAGGCTTTCTTGTGTCTTAGAATAACATTCATTCCTTAGGCAGAATAAACAATGTAGATATTTTGCACACGGTGCAAAATCTATTCTCAAAATAAACTACCATTATCAAGCCATTCTTTAAAGGGGCATCTACTGGCTCAGCCCAATTTCTGCCCTGAGGAATTTTCACTGTGGAAGGAAGTTGTGTGAGAACATGTCGCTGTGCTTGAATTTCAGCTATGGTAGTATTTGTAGTCTACATAATTGCTCGAGCTTGCGATGTTTTTCTTAAGCAGGTGTACACATGTTCATACTCTGACTAGTAAAAGGATAAGTTGGACAATTAACAGTCACAAGATTTTCAACAGATGGCACTGAACCAGGAAGTTTCAAGTTTGAAAAATTTATGTTGGGCGTAGTATTTGCTACATAAATGCTGGGAATAAAATAGCAAATACTATATAAGAAAGGCAATTCCAAAAATCCCAGTCCCTTATGTCAGAAAATATCCAAGGGATTGTTCCTTGCTAAACTCTTGCTAGAAGCAGGCAGAGTATGGGTAAAGTTTGCACTAAGTTATCTCATCTGAAACTACGCTAAATCATTATCGATCCATTCTGCAGAAATAACATTTTATTTATCCTATCAGAGAGATTTCAAAACACAAAGTACTCCCATAACATCTTTCATTCAGTTTCAACAAAAATGAAAGAATAAATAATGGTGTTTAACTTATGACAGATAATCTTGCTTGGTATCATTTTTTATAAGCTCCACAGCATCATTTAGTAAAGTAGAATGCGACAAGTTAATTTAGAATGGCAACTTGAATAATGTAAAACTGGATAACATTTCATCCATACTTGAAATGTCCAGGCTATATTGTTCATGCTGTAAAATATTGTTCTTGGGCCTTATGATATTTAATCAAAAGGTTCCTGATACATAAAAAAGTCTGTCAACTAAATTTTAAAATACAAAAGCAGCATCAATGGTTACAGACTTCATATTGTACATAACTATTGACAAAAGCAGATTTGAAACCAGTCATTTAGTAACATTTTCTTTTGGTATGTCTAAATATTCATTAATATTATGATCATAAAAATTCATGCTCAGTCCAGTGATTAAATTTACGAAATACTATTATTTCTTACATACACTTTTGAGCATACTTATGAGACAGTATTAACTGTTGTTTTGTTTTGTGGTCTGTCTCCCCCACTAGACTGTGAGCCCGTTGTTGTGTAGGGACTGTATCTGTTGCCGAATTGTACTTCCCAAGTGCTTAGTACAGTGCTCTGCACACAGTAAGTGCTCAATAAATACGACTGGATGAATGAATGATCCAATAGTTCTAAGTAAAAATTTTTGGAAAAAGTTGAAATGGAGGAAAATTATAAAAAGTAAGGCACTATTTTCAGCTTAAGTTCCAACTGAGTGGCACTAAATTTTGTAAGTAACACTTAATTAACTAATATTTTTAAATAGTACTTGACTGGCATTCTGAAAGAATCTACTTATTGGTCTAAACCAGTAAAAACTTTTGGAAATACATCACAGGACAAATCAGAAAAGACTGAAGTTGCAGTGAGGAATATATGAGTTCATTATGGGCAGGGAACATTTCTGCTAATTTCTCTTGTACTGTACTCTCCCACGTGCTTAGAACAGTGTTCTGCACATAATAAATGCTCAATGAATACCACTGATTGACACTGCAAAGTTAAGTCTTTAATAAGCCTGAACATTGTTCCAGTGAGCAAAAGAAGTGTTTATCCTACATTTGGACTGCAAGAGGAGCCCTTAAGTCTAGTAGGCAACTCAAACTTTAAATAAAAATAAACAGATGCAAAAAATAAACAAATAACCACAGAATCCGGTTCAAGATTTAAGTTCTCAGTATTCTACGACGTTTGAAGAGGTGCACGGGCCTGCAAGGCAGAAGGACCCGGGTTCTAATCCCGGCACCACCACTAGTCTGCCATGTGACCTAGGGCAAGTCATTTCACTTCTCTGTGCCTCAATTACCTCCTCTGTAAAATGGGGATTAAGAGCGTGGGACTGTGGAACAGGGACTATGCCCAACCCGATTAGTTTATATCTACCCCAGTTCTTAGAATACTGTTTGACACATAGTAAGCGCTTAACGAATACCATTAGTATTACATGAAAGAATGCTGTTTGTAAGTTACCCTCATATTAAATTATATAACTTAAAAGGCAGGAGGGGCAAATATCAAATTTCTCAACATCATTTAGCAATACTCTGTACAGGTCTAAAAACTTTTAGATGAAAGGCTCCAAATTCTCCAATTGACTTACCTAATCATCTGACTAAACTTCAGACCCCTTCCCATTCAATGTTGCATCTAAAAGTTCCATGGACTACACTTCCCCATTATCCCTAGACTCTGCTCTTTTCCCTTCCATTTCATTCACCTCTTCCTACCTCTTTCCCCCTATTCCTTCTCCTACTACTCTTTACAATCCTATTCCATTCCATTTTGGAATCTCTCATCCAGTTTTTTTTTTAAGTTTTCTTGTGCAATTAACAAAACACCAAGAGCACAGGCCTGAGAGTCAAGGGACCTGGGTCTTAATGCTGGCTCTGACACTTACCTGCGGTGCTACCTTGGGCAAGTCACTTAACTTCTCCGTGCATCAGTTTCCTCATCTGCAAAATGAGGTTTTAATACCTGCCTTTGTTGCTAAGAGTACAAATGAGCACGAGGAAATTCACTGCAGTAAAAGTGTACAGATCTTGTTTGATCCGCTAATAACATTTAAACTAAGGCCTTCAGCTTATAATTAACTAAGATCTTGAAGTCTTTGAGCTTCACCAGTAGCAATCATTTTAAAAGGAAAAGGAACCTCATGGGGAAGAGTACTCTATTTAATAATCTACAATCGAGCTGTCCTTGTGTTCAAAGATTGCACAGTCAAATAACCTAGATTTTAAAGGCTTTCCTGAATACCTCCCATAACTTTTTTTTCCAAAATGTGAATATTCCTGTCTTCCTGTCTCTCTGAATCCGGAGATTAGGTTCCATGAGAAAAAGCAGTATGCTGACTTTTCTTTTGCATTCATTCCCTCTCTCTCTCCCCTCCCGTTGAAATCAGTGGGAGTTTTGTCTATCAACTGACCACATAAACTGTTCCAAGTACCTTGGGGAGAGCTTTCGGTAATGTATTTTTAACTTCATTTCAAAATGGTTTGTGACTACTTAGAATCTGATCCTGTTTACTAGGAAGATCAAACTCCATTTCCTTCTTATGAAATCAAGGAATAGTTTAGGTTTGGAACTTAATACCATTAAACAGGTTGTCACCGTTATTTTTTTAAAATGCTCACTTGAACTTTATTTTTACCCCACGGTATTCTACCAAAAATTCATCCAAGAGAAAATTTAGACCTCAGGCAGTATTACAAAAATACAGTAACAGAAAATTAAAATACCACATCCACCAAAACCTAAGGTTCCTTTCTGATGTTTGGATATGATCCTTTACTACTGACTCTAAGGGCCAATTAGAAAGGATGGGGAGGGCAGAATGGGAGGGGACAAGAAGAGGATCAAAAAGAACACTATCAAAATATTTTTAAGAGTTACTAACATGCTCGAGTCTTCTTACTTAAGGGAGTCATAAACACATAAGAACAAAACAGAGCACACATTCTACTCCTTTTAAAAGAGGATGATAAAATTTTACTCATGCACACCGGTGTATTTTTTTCAGCTGTCTGAATGTTAAAACCACGTGATCTGTTCTTCCAGAAACCCTTGGTTTTATGTGGACTGCAATATTGTAGACAATTTCGATTATTTTCCCCCACTGTAAACAAAAACTAATTGGTCCTGCAGTTCCACCGATTCTGGTTGATCATCAGAAAGGGATAGCCAAAGGAGTCCAAGTTTAACTTCAAAACTGATGCCCGTTATTTTTGATTTTAGGTCGGAAACAATTAAGATTTTCAAAGGTAACACTTTTCAATTTAAAAAAAAAAAGGGACCCAAAAAAGTGAACTTACAGTCTTTCTGCTGAGGAAACAAGGAAGCTTTAGATCCAACCATTAACATGAGCTCTTCTTTCACGCTGCGGTTCTGAGGCATTTTAAGCTCAGCCTGAATGAAAGTTGTCGTGATCATGGCTTCCCTCTCTTTCTTGGAAGACCACCAGCTGTTAAAGACACAAAAAAGCTAAGACAATGCCATTTTCATGGGCTTACACCTAAATTAGTTAGATAAAACGGCAAATGCAAATTAAAGACCGGGAGGGAAAGGGGTTCCTCCGGGCTCCTCGCAGGGAGGGGAGCTTTGTGCAGCCCTTGGGGGGATTTTCTGGGCTCCTGCATTGTACTATTTGGGGGAACAGCCTTGGGGAAGCAGCGTGGCTCAGTGGAAAGAGCACGGGCTTTGGAGTCAGAGGCCGTGGGTTCAAATCCCAGCCCCACCACTTGTCAGCTGTGTGACTTTGGGCAAATCACTTCACTTCTCTGGGCCTCAGTTCCATCATCTGTAAAATGGGGATGAAGACTGTGAGTCCCTCGTGGGACAACCTGATTACCTTGTTTCTACCCCGGTGCTTAGAACAGTGCTTTGCACATAGTAAGTGCTTAACAAATACCAACATTATTATTATTATTATCCAAAATCAGGATTCTCAGACGAAGCAAAAGGGCATCCTTATAACTAAGATCTTGAAGTCTTTCAGCATCACCGGTAGCGATCATTTGAAAGGGAACTTCATGGGGAAGAGGCCCCTTCCCACTGAGAACCTTAGACGGGGTTGACTTGAACTGATGCCCCTTCCACCCCGACAACGCTGGATCGACCCCCGGCGCTTAGGACAGTGCCTGGCACATAGTAAGCGCTTAACAAATATCATTTGCGGAATAAAAATTAGGTTTATTAAGGCCCTGAGGAATCTCCGGGGCCTCTGAGGAGAGGCCTCCGCCAGGCGAGCCTGCACCGGGGCGGGACAAGGGAGGCGTCTCCCGCACCCCAAGTTTGAACCCTTCTCCGTCAATCAATCAATCAATCATATTTATTGAGCGCTTACTGTGTGCAGGGCACTGTACTAAGCGCTTGGGAAGTACAAGTTGGCAACATATAGAGACAGTCCCTACCCAACAGTGGGCTCACAGTCTAAAAGGGGGAGACAGAACTAAACCAAACATACTAACAAAATAAAATAAATAGAAGATATGTACAAGTAAAATGAATAAGTAGAGTAATACGTATAAACATATATAGAGAGAGAGTAAATCAATCAATCAATCAAACGTATTTATTAAGCACTTACTGTGTGCAGAGCACTGTACTAAGCGCTTGGGAAGTCCAAGTTGGCAACATATAGACAGTCCCTCCCCAACAGTGGGCTCACAGTCTAAAAGGGGGAGACAGAGAACAAAACCAAACATACTAACAAAATAAAATAAATAGAATAGATATGTACAAGTAAAATGAATAAGTAGAGTAATAAATACGTACAAACATATATACATATATAGAGTAAATCAATCAATCAAATTTATTGAGCGCTTACTGTGTGCAGAGCACTGTACTAAGCGCTTGGGAAGTCCAAGTCGGCAACATATAGAGCCAGTCCCTCCCCAACAGTGGGCTCACAGTCTAAAAGGGGGAGACAGACCGCAAAACCAAACATACTAACAAAATAAAATAGGCCATGTACAAGTAAAATAAATAAATAAATATGTACAAGCATATATACAGGTGCTGTGGGGATGTGCTGTGGCCGATGTGTACCTCCCCAGCGCTTAGCACAGTGCTGTGCACCCAGGAAGCGCTCAATAAATACGAATGAATGAAGGGGGAAGGGAAGGAGGTGACGGGGAGGGGCCGCCTCAGCCGCCGCCATGTTCAAGCTCAGGGGCGGCCCTGAAACCGCCCCCGCCTAGGCGCCCCCCCTTCCTGCCGCCGCAGCGCGCGCGCGCACGCACGCGGGGGGGGGCTAGTGCGCCTGCGCAGGCGGGCGAGGAGGGCGGGAGGGCCGGCCCGCCCGCTGAGGCGCTGGGCTGCCTCAGGGGCGGCCCTCGCACGTGCGCGCTAAAAACACACATCAAAGTCGCCTCAGCCGAACCCTCCTTTCGGCGGGCGGGGAGACTCTGGAGCTGCTGACAAACTGACGTTTTAAATGTCGGGGGTGGCGACCGGTTATTGTTTCTCCAGCCCCCCCCCACACACACCGGATTGGGGTTGCCACGCAACCGCCTCGGGCCCGGTCCCCGAGGGGAGCCCTGAGGGGGCGGCCCGGCCTCCCCTTCCTCCCTCGCCTCCTTCCCTGCCTCCGACCGGGCCCTCGAGGGAGAAGAGACACCTGAGGCGTAAAAGACAAGTCGACTTTTCCCGCCAGTTGCTGCTGCCTGGTCCTGGACGGATGTTTGAGGGAAAGGGGTCGTCTTAAAATTGGAGGAGAAAGAAGGGGGGGGGATTTTTTTCATCAACAATCAATCAATCAATCGTAATTATTGAGCGCTTAGTCCAGTGCTCTGCACATAGCGCTCAATAAATACGATTGATGAATTATTGAGCGCCTACTGGGTGCAGACCACTGGACTAGAAGTACCAGTTATTTGCATCGGCCACTATCAAGGTTTTCCACACACCCCACAACGATGACGACGAAATCCGTGGGAAAAGCGGGTTTCCGTCGGCCGTCCCGACCCCCAACACGTTTCATCTTCCCGCCTTTGGGAGTTAGAATTCGGTCGAGCCCGGGACTTTTTTCCTGAAAGAGATAAAACCTCTCCCGCTCTCCGGTCCCCCGGCGTCAACGTCGTCCCCTCTTCCGCTCCCGTTTCCGAGGTAACGGGTCGGGGTTCCGTACTCAGTTTAGAGAAACTGGTTTTTTTTTTTTTTTAGCGTTACCGGGTTGCATGGAATAAATTTTTACTCATACGGTAGGAGCGTACCACCAGTCAGGCTATTCATTTGATCGCGTTTCTAAATTATTTCAGTTGGCGGGTTTCACGTTTAAATCTATTGGAGGTTAAATGACAAACTGTGTGTATATATATATAATATATATGCATATACACAATATATGTGCATATACATATATACACAATATATGTGCATATACATATATACACAATATATATGCATATACATATATACACAATATATATGTATATATACATATATACACAATATATATACATATATACACAAGATATGTGTATATGCGTATATACACAAGATATGTGTATATGCGTATATACACAAGATATGTGTATATGCGTATATACACCAGATATGTGTATATGCGTATATACACAAGATATGTGTATATGCGTATATACACAAGATATGTGTATATGCGTATATACACAAGATATGTGTATATGCGTATATACACAAGATATGTGTATATGCGTATATACACAAGATATGTGTATATGCGTATATACACAAGATATGTGTATATGCGTATATACACAAGATATGTGTATATGCGTTTATACACAAGATATGTGTATATGCGTATATACACAAGATATGTGTATATGCGTATATACACACGATATGTGTATATGCGTATATACACACGATATGTGTATATGCGTATATACACAAGATATGTGTATATGCGTATATACACAAGATATGTACATACATTATATGTATATGCATATATGCACAATATATATGTATACATATGTACACAATATATATGCATATGCATATATACAATATATGTGTATATACATATATACACTATATATGTGTATACACAATATATATACATATATACACTATATACACACATATATATACACCTCTATATATGGATAGTAATGATTCTTTAAAGCACAAGCCTTGTCACTGGATTTCTGTCCGGTATTAAAGGCAAATTCAGGGTTTTTACTTGTCAAGACAAAAAATATTTTGGAAATTTAACACGACTCAAATCAGTCTTTTTTATGTGACAAAATTTGCAGCAATTACTTTTCCCAAATATCTGTATTTCACTTTTCCTCCGGACTGACTGTAAAAACGGTGGTAGTTTAAGCTTTCAAGTTCACTGAACTGAAGCTAAAATACGTCAATCTGAAAGAAAGATTTTAGTTGCTCGAAAGATATAAATTTTGTGTAGATCGAATATTTTTCCCCTTCCTTCCATAGTTACATTGGCAGACCTACTGAGCCACGAAAAACAAAGGTGGAATTTTTTTCAACAAAATACCCACATCAGGAATAAAGTGCATTTCTGGAAGAAAATTCCAAATTGTGCTTCACGGGAGTCCAATTTCAAGTCGAACGCACTGATGTGAAGGCTCTTCTTTTGGGAAACCTTGTTCTGAGCTTTTTAGATGAGTTGTGGTACAGCTTGAGTTATGCAAAGGAAGAAAAATCCTGAAACAGGAATCCAGTCAACAGAGACCTCGGTCCAGCAATCCCCAATGTCAAGTTCAAGATGTGGTTGTCTGGAGAGGGAAAGGGAGAGGAAACAGAGAAGGGAGGAGGGAGGAGGAAGGAGGGGGAGGAAGGGAGAGGGTTCCTGCTCTTCAAAGGTTGTGCAGCAGCAGCAGCAGCAGTCTCAGCCTGTGGTCAGACTTTTTTTACAGTTCTCATCACATGCCCTTTCACTGGAGCCAGAATTGAAACACCCCATTTTACAGAAACAATCGGTTTCCTCGCCCCAGTTCGGGCTGAAAGCCAGTTCTTGGACTCTAAAGCAGAACTGCTCCGTAGGCACCTAAATGTTGCCTCTCACGCAACCACCTAGGAGTGTTGGGGTTTTTTTTTTTCAATAATTCATACTCTATTGCCAAACTCCGCAGGTAGCACTTTAAAATATTATTGGCTCATTTTTAAACACGGTTCAGAAAGACGAATAAAATTCCGATTAAATCGCCAGATCCCCAGAGAATTAAATTAACTTTTAAGAAAAGTTAGACCAGAGAGGCCATTAAAAGGCAATGGAAACGCATTATAAAAGCAACCAGGGTGAACTAAGACCTTCATTTCTGCAAAGCAAAAAAGGCAGAGGAATCATGAAAAAAAAAGACCCACCACCACCCCACCCGGCCAAAAAAAAAAAACCACTTTATCTTCCTAAAGACCCTCCACCTTTGCCGTCGTATTCATTTGTGAAAAAAAGTTGTCATTAAACCCTTGATTCTTTTACCGTTTTATATCTTCTTCCCTTTCTGATTTTTAAACAGGGGTCTAACAAAGAAGTGGGCTTTGAAGCCACAAAGTACGGCCTAAATTCATCAGCAAGGGACCCTTAATAGCCCACCCCACAACATGAAAAGACCTAAGTGTTCCCTATCGGTAGAATTGTATAACCGTTCAAAAAAAGGGAAGTCATTTTGCCAGAAGGAGAAAATACGTTCATATTTTACCACAAACCAAACGACCATGTTTCTTCCGTTATTGATTTTAATGGAAATAATGATTTCAACATCTTTGCCTACAAATAATCGTATTTTTAAAATACATTTTTGCAATGGTTTTCTTTCCATAGTGTCTCTACAGTTCTGCTGCAGTCATTATATTGGCTATATAAATGTTATGGATAATCTCGATAGCTGTGTATTGAACTATATACAGCAAAATAAATTGACCTTTGCCGTCTATAATTCGAATAAACTACCATTTAAGAAGCACTTGCTTTAATCTGAAGTAAACACATTGAACTGATCCTTTTACTCACCATCAGGTTGTTCCAGACTCATGCTATCCCTTGCAAATACATATACACACATAGATATGCGTATGTGTGCATCTCTGTATATGAAAACATACACACATGCATAATGCCGCACTGTTCGATCCTCAGTAAAACAATAAGGAACAAACAGACATACAACTCATTACGTTTACCTTCTTCTGTTTACATATGCGTTGCGGGACGATTAAATCCAGCTTCTCAGTCTTTGAAGTGCAAGATTGAGATGTCACGGTCACTAACTGAATTGATTGTAATATCTGATTTGCATGCCAAAAATCCAACGACAAACGTATTAAATTTGCTGTTAAGTGTTAAAATAGCCATCTGAACTAGGGGAGAGAGAAAAAAAAAGAGAGAGCCCTTCCCAGATAGAAATTGACACCATGTAAGTCATCTGAACTGCAATAGAAAAATAACTTTACAATAAAAAAAATCTGAACGAGTTATAAATACCATCAAATAAATTTAAATTTACTCACTCCTAGGCTGTATAGAAAGAGGATGTTACAAAACAAGAAAAAGAGTCAGTGGTTCAAAAACTATAAATTGGGTTGTTCTTCCAAAACAATAAACTTTTAATGCTAAAGCAGTTATAACCAAAAGCTGTACAGAGTTTGTTAGAAAACTTTTTTTCCATAAATATTGTTCAGTTCCCGGCACTTGTATCAATAATTAAATTACAAACGATAAATATGGCATCATGGATATGTATTTACAAAAAAAAAAGTTATTACAAAAGGCAACTGTATACTAAACGGTCACAATCTGTGTAGAGTAACACCACATCCTCATCCTGGAAAAATACTGAACAACAGTTTCGACCCCATTAGACAAGAATACATTCACAAGTGTAATGCTTTGAGAAAAAGTTCAAGACATAACAGGACTTTGGCACGGTTTAAGACTGTGAGAGTTTAACAATCACCACTAAGGCGAAGGAGAATTCCCATCATTTTAATATCACCGAAAAGCCTTCTTTAACTTTCGTCTCGCGAAACAGGACAACAGTGTTAAAATGAAGGGGTAGGGAGGAGGGAAGAGAAGGGGGAGGGGGAGCAGAGAAAATAAAAGAAATTCCTTCGAATGCCAAAACATGTTTTCTAATCCTGAGAAAAGGGCCTGGTTGCTTCAGAGGCTGGATCTTGCCCAAATGGGGAAAAACAAAAACCAAACCAAAAAAAAACAAAACACAAAAAACAAAAAAACCGCCTTTCTGGTAATTGCAATTGACAAGACGTAGCCCTATGCGTTGCTTGCGTAAAAACTCCATTTCCGTTTGACTGTTTTCAGTTTTCTCTTTACAAAAAAAAATCATTTGGTCCGCTCTATAATTAAGTTGTTGGTTTTTTTTTTTTTGCTTTGTTTGTGTGTTTTTATCCTCAGACGTACCATTCGTTAAAATTGGGTGGAAGTCCGGGGTTGTGGCTGGTGTTAGTCTGAACTGCGGAAGGAGGGGTTTTAGTGGAATCTTTACTGTTTGCAGAAGCTATTGCGGGTGGAGTGGAAGATTCATAGCCTGAACTGGCAGCAGGGGAAGAATCTGACCCTTGAGATTCATGAACCTAAAATTAACATGTATATATTATAATAAATATAATACCACACTGGCAAAGTTCACGTAAAAATAGCAGAATTCTAGAATTTAAAGAACAGTATAGTATAGCTGAGGTACTCTTTAGATAAGCATTAATCACAGTGATTTTTTAAAAAATAAAATTCAGCATACGAGATATGAGGCAATGGATCAAGATAAAACAATTTATCCTCTCTTTCTGAAGAATAATATTTTCAGAAAATGTTTTCTCTACTTTGGAGAGAAAATTATTCTCTCCGATGTGATGAAATATTGATTCTGGGCATTAACATCATTACTACATTCCCACTTTCCGTCCCTGGAACACAGGTTAAGTGTCAATGTATAACCAGTTATCTTAAGGAGGACTATAAATCGTCTGTACAGGAAACATAATTCTACATTTCACCACATTGAAAAGTGAATAAGCAAAGCGGTTTAAACTGCCCTGCTACAGAAACTGCATTAATTATAGATTGAACTGTGGAAGGAGGGGAAAAAAGCTAAAAATGCAAGGTTCAATCAATAACTAGTTTGTGGTTCTGCGGTGCAGTCAATTGCCTCCCTCCACTTCTTCCCATTTCCTCCCTCACCTCCCCCTTCCCCCCCTCTAAAAATACTGGTTGAGAACGTCAAAGGAGCAGGACGCCTGATGTACCAAGGGGGAGGAGAGGAGAACTTCAGCGTTATCCGTTACATCAAGTTTTAATTTCGAGAAAGTCTACGCGATTATTATTTATACACAGTAAACTGCTAATAAAGAGTTAATTACCTTCATGTGTTTCCTAAGAGAGCTGGGGTGCGTGTAAGACTTGTCACACACTTTACAGATATATGGCTTGTCTGATGTATGCACATGCATATGCTTCTTTCTGTCACTACTATTTGCAAAGCGTCTATCACAGCCTTCAAACTCACATTTAAAAGGCTTCTCACCTGCAAAATTCAGAAATGGTTAAAGGAGCCTTCAGAGCCGTGGACCGTTCAGGGATCGGAAAACTGGAGGGGCGGCTATAGCTTTCCAGCTTTCTCTAGAGAATTATTCCAAGGCTAAATCTGAGTTACGATTTTTCTTTCAGGGTAAAGGAGGGTAGGGCGGGTTTTGCGGAGTTAGAGGTTGGATTGGGGTGTCTATTTTCTCTGGTCCATAACCTGGCCATTCCTTTTGTTTTCCCAGTGAGTGGAGAAATTCCATTTCATCAAAAGTTTCCAAAGCGTTGTCATATTACTCCCACCCTCCTTTCCCACCCTGCCCCCTCCCTCCCCGCCATCCTTCCTGACATCCTCGGAAACATCTTGGAGAGGTAATATTCAGAAAAGCCCCGGACAATGGGATTTGTTACGTGACAGTTAAATTCAATCCGTTCTTTGTTGTTTTTAATTTGCCTCTTTCATATGCGGCGCGGTTCTGCCGCCAAGTGAAGTGTTAAAGGCAGAGTACCAGCCCTCAACGTTAGAAGGAGGAAAACTATATAAATTCAGGAACTCCAAACAGTTTTACAAGATGTGCTGAACGAGACGGGAAAACGCGTTACTCTCCTGCTTTTTCGGGTTTAACGTTCCTAGTGGAAGGCTGAATTGAACCTGGGACTCCAAATAAAAATAGTTTGACAAAAGTATCAGTGATTTAATTAGGAGATGTGCCAATCAAGACTAAAAAAGAGCGGAAGTCGCCGAAAATTAGATTTAATTAGCATTTGTATGGGTGCCTTAATAGAATCTTCGCGGAGAGCTAAAGAGCCTGTAAGCAATACACACTCAACAGATCCCCGGGTTTCTTCCTCTCCGCCTCAAAAGACGGAGGGGGGGAAAAAATCGGGGACGGGGACCAAAACGCGTCCCGTGGGAACCGAGAGGCTTCAGTTCGTCCCGGGACGCGAGGAAAGGCAAGCCGGGCGGACTCCCGGTGGCCACGGGCGAGTCCCAACCGGACGGAGATGCCCCGGGGAGAGGGAGAGAAGGAGAAGGGAAGAAGTTCTCTCTCCTTCGGGTCAAGGAAATCACGGGCCCGTGGGAGAAGTGGGGGCAGGAGACGGACGATCACGACTGGGGGAGAACTTCTAACCTCCTTCCCTTCCCCACAGCACCTGTATATATGTATATATGGTTGTACATATTTATTACTCTATTTATTTATTTATTTATTTTACTTGTACATTTCTATCCTATTTATCTTATTTTGTTGGTATGTTTGGTTCTGTTCTCTGTCTCCCCCTTTTAGACTGTGAGCCCACTGTTGGGTAGGGACTGTCTCTATGTGTTGCCAATTTGTACTTCCCAAGCGCTTAGTACAGTGCTCTGCACATAGTAAGCGCTCAATAAATACGATTGATTGATTGATTCTAACCTCGCTCCCTCGGCTCCTCGTCCCCGTGCTCGCCCCACCCCGTTCACACCTCCCACTTGTTCCCCCTAATAGACTGTGAGCCCGTTGCTGGGGAGGGACCGTCTCTAGGTGTTTGCCGACTTGTCCATCCCAAGCGCTCAGCACAGCGCTCTGCACACAGTAAGCGCTCAATAAATACGACTGAACGAATGGGGTCCCCCCCACACCAACCCCCATCAAGCCGCATCCACCTCCCGCGCGTTCCCCCTTCTGGACTGTGTGAGCCCGTTGTTGGGGAGGGACCGTCTCTAGGTGCTTGCCGACTTGTCCATCCCAAGCGCTCAGCACAGCCCTCTGCACACAGTAAGCGCTCAATAAATACGATTGAACGAATGGGTCCCCCCCTCACCAACCCGCATCCACCTCCCGCGCGTTCCCCCTTCTAGACTGTGACCCCGTTGTCGGGGAAGGACCGTCTCTAGTTGTTTGCCGACTTGTCCATCCCAAGCGCTCAGCACAGCGCTCTGCACACAGTAAGCGCTCAATAAATACGATTGAACGAATGGGGTCCCCCCCCCCCAACCCCCATCAAGCCGCATCCACCTCCCGCGCGTTCCCCCTTCTGGACTGTGTGAGCCCGTTGTTGGGGAGGGACCGTCTCTAGGTGTTTGCCTACTTGTCCTTTCCAAGCGCTCAGCACAGCGCTCTGCACACAGTAAGCGCTTAATAAATACGATTGAACGAATGGGTCCCCCCCCAACAACCCCCATCAAGCCGCATCCACCTCCCGCGCCTTCCCCCTTCTGGACTGTGTGAGCCCGTTGTTGGGGAGGGACCGTCTCTAGGCGTCTGCCGACTGGTCCATCCCAAGCGCTCAGCACAGCGCTCTGCACACATTAAGCGCTCAATAAATACGATTGAATGGATGATTCCCCACCCCGCTACCAACCCCCATCAAGCCGCATCCACCTCCCGCGCCTTCCCCCTTCTGGACTGTGTGAGCCCGTTGTTGGGGAGGGCCCGTCTCTACGTGTTTGCCGACTGGTCCATCCCAAGCGCTCAGCACAGCGCTCTGCACACATTAAGCGCTCAATAAATACGATTGAACGGATGATTCCCCACCCCCCTACCAACCCCCATCAAGCCGCATCCACCTCCCGCGCGTTCCCCCTTCTAGACTGTGTGAGCCCGTTGTTGGGGAGGGCCCGTCTCAAGGTGTTTGCCGACTTGTCCATCCCAAGCGCTCAGCGCAGCGCTCTGCACACAGTAAGCGCTCAATAAATACGATTGGACGGATGGGTCCCCCCCCTGCCAACCCCCATCAAGCCGCGTCCACCTCCCGCCTTGGCCTGGGACTCTCACACGGGACACACACACACACACACCCCATCCGAGATGCTTTCTTCTTCTTCCTCCCTCCTCGGCCTTACCCGTGTGCGTCCTTTTGTGGATCTTGAGGTTTTCGGAGCGGGCGAAGATCTTGCCGCAGCCCGGGAAGGGGCAGGGGAAGGGCTTCTCGCCCGTGTGGACGCGGATGTGGTTGACCAGTTTGTACTTGGCCTTGAAGGACTTCCCCTCGCGGGGACAGTCCTCCCAGTAGCAGATGTGGTTGTTCTGCTCGGGCCCCCCGACGTGCTCCATGGTGACGTGGGTGACCAGCTCGTGCATGGTGCCGAAGGTCCGGTCGCAGCTCTTCTTGGGCCGGCCGAGCTGGCCGTCGTCCACCCACTTGCAGGACAGCTCTTGCTTGATGGGCTGCCGCATGTAGCGGAAGAAGGCGCCGGGCCCGTGGTGGGCGGACACGTTCATGCCCACGTTCATGTTCACGGGGTTGTAACCGGGGAACTGAGCGGTGCTGGCGGCGGCGGTGTAGGGGTCCGTCCGGGGGCTGGCCACGGCCCGGAACGGGTCCGGCCGGCCGAACAGCCCCAGGTGCATCTGGCTGTTGTCCCCGGGCCCCGTGGGAGACGGGTGGGTCGGGCTCTGTTCGTGCAGGCCCGGGAACAGCAGGTAACCGGGCGGGTCCGCGAGGCCCGGGGGCCCGTGCAGGCCTCCCGCCGCCGCCGCCCCCGTTGCCGAGCCGGCGAACAGCCCGTGTTGCCCGGCGCCCGCCTCCCCCAGCCCCGAGCCCCGCTGGCGGAACAGAAAGTCCCGCGTGGAGTTGAAGGCGGCCGCCGCCGCCGCGCCCCCGTAGGAGGCCACCTGCCCGGCGTGGTGGTGGTGGTGGTGGTGGTGGTGGTGGTGGTGGCCCAGCGCGTTGGCGTAGCCCGGGCCCGGCTGCGGGGTGAAGGCGGAGCTCTGGCCCGAGGAGAGGTCGTGAGCCGCCGCCGCCGCCACGGCGCTCAGCTTGAAGGCGGCCGCGTGCGGGGACTCCCCGAACGGGGAGCCCAGCCCCATCCCGGACGCCTCCCGGTTGCTCATCTCGTGGTGGCGCGGCGGCGCCCCGAAGCCCCCGACTCCCAGCGCGGGGAACTGCGGGCCTCCGTCCAGCAGCATCGCCATGGCCGGACCGGCCCCCCGCGGCACCGGGACGGGGAGGGAGGGCCGGAGGGACCCCCCGAGGGGCTCCCGGCGCGCAGCAACTTTCGGGGCCCGAGAGTCAGCCCTGCAGGGGGGCGGGGGGGGGAGGGAGGGAGGAGGAGGAGGGGACCCCCCGCCGCCGGGTTTAACACACACACACACACGCACGCACGCCCCTCCACTCCCGAAAGGACGAGACGGCCAAATCCGCGAAGAAAGAGCCGAGGCAGTGACTGGAGTTTGGGCGAGTCCTGCCCCGGGCACCCCGACGCGTCCTCGGGGGCCTCTCCGAGCCCCCTCCCCAGGGCTCCCGGGGAAGGAAGGGACGGCCTCCGCCGGTTCGCCGCCCCTTCCTCTCCGACCGGGTAACGTCCTTGGACTGATAGAGTCGATCGGTCACCCCTCGCACATAAAACCGAGCCGGGAGGCAGGCCGCGCCGCGCCAATGGGGAGCCGGCGGCCCGCGGCGTCACGTGACCCCGCCCGGGCCTGCCCATTGGCCGCCCCGCTCTTGATTGGCAGGCTGGAGTACGGACTGTTGCGGCTTCGTCGAAGGGCCGGCTGCTGATTGGACGGCGCGGCTGTAGCGACTCGCAGGTGAGGGGAAAGTCGGGGGAGGGAGGGGGAGAGGGGGCTCAAGCTCCCAAATATCTTGTTTACCCCGGGCCTCTCGGGATCGGCACTGATTCAACCCCCAGGTTCAGACCCCGGACCTCCCTTCCCCAGCCTCTCGCAGCGGACATCGGATCCCTTGCACGCTTTCCACCCACTTGGGACGTTTTCTGGTTGCTTTAGAACTCCTAACGACGTCTCCTCTTGGTGGCTTTTTGCTCCCCGTCGGTCTCCTTCCCCCTTTCTTCTCGATTCAGATCGATCGATCGTATTTATTAAGCGCTTACTGCGCGCAGAGCACTGTCCTAACCGCTTGGGAAGTCCAAGTTGGCAACGTATAGAGACGGTCCCTACCCAACGGTGGGCTCACAGTCTAAAAGATCACATTCGTAATTGTCATCATCAATCGTATTTATTGAGCGCTTACTGCGTGCAGAGCACTGTCCTAAGCGCTTGGGAAGTCCAAGTTGGCAACATATAGAGACAGTCCCTACCCAACAGTGGGCTCACAGTCTAAAAGATCACATGCGTAATGATCATCATCAATCGTATTTATTGAGCGCTTACTGTGTGCAGAGCACTGTCCTAACCGCTTGAGAAGTACAAGTTGGCAACATATAGAGACGGTCCCTACCCAACGGTGGGCTCACAGTCTAAAAGATCACATTCGTAATTGTCATCATCAATCGTATTTATTGAGCGCTTACTGTGTGCAGAGCACTGTCCTAACCGCTTGGGAAGTACGAGTTGGCAACATATAGAGACGGTCCCTACCCAACAGTGGGCTCACAGTCTAAAAGATCACATTCGTAATTATCATCATCAATCGTATTTATTGAGCGCTTACTGTGTGCAGAGCACTGTCCTAAGCGCTTGGGAAGTACGAGTTGGCAACATATAGAGACGGTCCCTACCCAACGGTGGGCTCACAGTCTAAAAGATCACATTCGTAATTAAAAGAAGGGGAAAAGAAACGGACTCATCGCCGATTCAAGGGGGAGATCCGAAAACGCCATCGAGAGATCCGAGGGGGGAGCCCTACTTTCGCGGTTATTCCGTAGTTCCGTATTATAAAGTTACACTTACATTGAGGATTGTAAACCTCGAGGTCGTGTTAAAAGGACAAACTGAATAAAATATAAAGGGGCATAAATCAGAAGTCGTTCACCTCCGAAGAAAAGGCTATCATCTTCATACTTTTGCTTGGGAAAATGGGGCGGGAGGGAAAGAGATGGGGGGGGGGGTGGCGAGCTGGGAGGTAGAACTGATCTAAACTCGACTTTAGGAGATTGCTAAATTTTTGTGATTTTTTTTCCCCCGCTCTTTCAATACGTTTTCTCGATTGTCTTTGAGAAAATGTGCCTTCCCTCTCCAACCGCCTCCCCCCACCCCCCAAAAAGGAATTTAGCCTGGATTTTAAAAATGCCAGGTTAAATAATAAATTTCTAAGGATTTCTAAAACCACAAATGTAGCGAGAGAGAGAGAGAGAGAGAGGAGAGAGAGAGAGAGAGAAGGGGCTTGTTTGGTCGCCTTACCCTACTAAGACCTCGTCCCTTAAACAGTATAAATTGTCTTTTCAAACCACTACATTTTCATAAGTACAGAGCAGAATTCCCATCTGTATGTTTAATTTTTAGAATATATTTTAAAGGGTGGGGTTTTTTTTTCTTCTCCTTGCAATTCTAACGTCTTTCTTGGAATAATGATCAGATTCAGACAGCGCTATAAATCCACTCATTTTCTGTCCTGGAAAGCATTTGCAAAGAACGATGGGGAGCAAGAGTGGAAATAAAAGGCCGAAAGAAAGATGGCTGTAATTGTAATATCCTGAGATTTGCTGAGCCCCAAAGTCTGTCCATTGAGCCGGGCTCACAGGATTGCCGCCGTCTCTCTGCAGGAAACATAAAATCTGATCAAGTTCAGAGACGCATTGAGAGACCGCTTCAAGCAGCGCTTTATAACTGCAGCCCTTTCACATCCTGCCCCCCAATCAGCCCCGGGAAAGACTTCACATTCTTTATTTTAGAGTTTGCAGGGGGAAAAAAAAAGCCCACCGATATAAAATCTCCCCCAGTCGTAACACCATCTTCCATCAAACCAATCAAAATTCACCCTCCACATCTATCAAGAACAGTCACAAAGTTGGAAGGTGAGTCCACTGCTGCCTTAAATTATTGCATCTAAAACTCTCGCTGCACAAAATGTACTCTTCGATTGCTGGGTGTAGATGGAGAAGAGATAGGTTTCATTTCCGAGGGGATTTTTCAGAGAAGAACAAATATGCCTAAATCATGCAAATGAATTCCCGGGAGTCAGGTTTACAACAAGGGAGGGTTTCTTCCCCCCCTCTCTTTTCTTTTCGTTTCTTTTATCTTCTCTTCTTTTCTTTTATTTCTTTTTCTCTTTTCCCCTCTTGGTCGTTGTTAGGTGTTTGTGTAAGTTTGTATTTCCTAGAGATTGGCCTGAGAGAGTGGTCTGGGGGCTCTTTTTGAGGGGGAAATGAGCGAATGTTCCGGCCAGTGCAATAACCTGCTCTCGGATGTGTTTCTGATGGTCCATTTCCAATGTCCTTGGAATCCCAGAGTCCCCGACAATGGGGGGTTTGCAAGGGGGATATGGGGGAGGGAAAGGAAAAACTTGCTCATTCAAGGGTGTCAGCCAAGTTTTCCCAACTTGTCCCTTTCAAGGCGTTATCGGCCCATTGCAGTGGTGAATCTTGCAAAGTTGCTTGCTTCTGGTATACCTGGCCAGTTGAGTCCGCGTTTCTGGATGGTTACAATCAGATAATTATATCCAGCACGTGCTCTGTTGTCTGTGGAACAAAAAGGCATAATTCAATTAGATCCTCGACTGAGAATTCGGGGGTAGGGGAGGGGCGGGGGGGAGAGAGAATAGCTATGAAACTGTCGACCTGGGCAAACCGGGGCAAATGACCTCTGATTTCCAGAAGGCCTCAAGTGTGTTTCTGTTTCACCGTCTTTCCATTCGTAGAGGACGTTCAATAGCGTTTCGGGAGCAAAATCAGAACGAGGGGATGGGAGGCTTCTGGATCAAAGGCCGGGGATAGAATTTCAATGCCTTTTTGGTCCAGTTCCTCTGGAAAACTGGACAGCTAAATCCATCTATACGTGTGAAGGTCGCTGACTGAAAAGCAAACAAACAAATAAATAAATAGCCACCGTGTTTTACAAAGAAAGTGAAGGTCAGGGTCTAACCTTTCCCCCGGCAGCTGAGTTTTATAGGAAAACCTTTCAGCACGTTCAGGGAACAACCTCGCTTGGCATTCCTGCGAAGACAGGCAAGGAAGTGTGTGAGTGCATGTGTGTGTGTGTATGTGTGTGTCGCAGGCGGGGGGGTGTTTGCAGAAAGTTTTTTCATAGAAAAATAGGGGGTAATGCGCTGAGAGCCCCTCCGTTTTTGAGAGTGGAAGGAAGGAGCCTCGCAGTTGGGAAGATTTAGCAATGATGACTTTTACGGTGTAGCGTAAGGCGGCATTAGCAGCATTGGTATACTGGGGTTTACATGTGTACTCGGCTGCATAAATTAACCAATAAATCTCTTTTATATGTTTCCCAGTTGTACCCAGTCTGATCTAAATATATATACACGGCTTTTCATATAGGAACTATATCAGAACACCTTACCTCACACTAAGTTCAAATTCCGAAGAGTGCATATATAGGTTTTAATAACCAGGTCTGAGCGGTCAGACGAAATAAAAGGAACGGATAAATACCTGAAAATCGGGCCGCGAGTGCTAAGCGAATTTTTAGCATTCACCTTTGAGAGGCAATAGAGAAAACTGAATTTCGCCCCCCCCCCAACACAATCCCTCCCTCGTTTCTTAAGCGGGGCAATTCGGAAACCGTTATTTCACCGTGCTGGCTCAGGCCGCGTGAAAATGGTATCTTTCGGTCACTTCTAGCTTTAACTCGGTCGACATAAAATACAAAACATTCCAAAAGCACTTGATACGTGGTCAGTATTATTTTCCAACGGATTGTTTTTGAATCAAAAATAGAAAGAAAGTACATCGTAGAGGTAAACCTTTTCTTCACGTTCCGAACACAGTCGGTGGAATTTTTGTTCTGTTTTGTATTTGGAAGGGGCTTGCAATCTAACACTCTCAACATTTTAAAGACCCTTTAAACCCAGCAAGCGGATTTCCGTCCTGCCAATGCTTCCTGATTTATTTCAACGCATGAATCTTTAAATCTAGAAGGGAATTATTCCGGGAGACTGAATTTTTTGCTCACGCCTCTGTCCTCCGGAACACAAAGTGGTCCCTCATTTCAAGGCGTTCATAAATCTACCATTAATCAAATATCTTTCTTGTAATTGACACCATGCTTATGGTCGCAGCCCGACCGCGTCCCAGATCTTTTTGGAACAAAAACTGCAAGCCATAACACGAGGAGGGCTGGGGGAGGGGAAGGGGAAAAGGTTTTAAAACTCCTCCCCGTTTTTAAGGCAAAACATTGCTCTTATTGGCTTTTCGAGTAAAGCTTTAAGTATTGATCTCCAGTTTCCTCTGAAAGTGTTGAAAGGCTAACAGTTGCGTTGCGCTGAAAGTTTTTATAGGCCATTTAAAGAGTTTTTAACTGCAGTCAAAACATCTGACAAATATTTTATAAGCCCTAAATACCTTTTAAAGATCAGCAGTATATGATTCCGGCATATTTTGAACAAGTGGCTCTTACTAATCGACCTAAAAATGTTGTTCATATTTTCCTTCTGTGATCGTATTTGCAGTTCCAATGTAATTAAATGCAAACCAGAAACGAATGAGACATTTTCATTGTACCTGTCAATCATTGAAGGGTAGTCACATATACACTTGAACTTCGGAGATACAGACTAAAGTAAACAGGTCTGACCTACAGGGGGGAAAAAGCATCAAGTTTAGAGTTAGTTTAAGGCAGCAAAATACGCCTGTAAGATGGAGAGGGAAAATCTTTTAAAACCGCACATAAAAAGAATCGAGCCATAAACACAATGATCTGTTGAAAGAGTTCACACCCGTTTGTGTAGTACTGGAATTAATTCAATGATGAATTAAAAAAGAGGTATAAAGCATACTGACAGATACTAGTTATTCAGAGCCATAAAAAGCTTAAGAAGACCTATGATGACAATATTTAGTCTTCAAAAGAGTCCCTCAATAGAGAGGATTCGAGGGAAGGAAATCACGACCAGGATACTGTAAATAAAAAAGGAACCTTGGGGAAAATACTTTGAACTTAAACCTTTGCATTGCTCTACCAGCAGTCTTCCTTCCCCTGGTCTGTCATACCAAGATGTTTGGCGAAATGTCAAAAGTGAAAAACAAAGCTTTGTCTTTGGTGAAACTGTCGGAGGGTTTCTAACTAGTCTGCTTCTCCAGCGATGAGCAAATGTGATAGAAGTCACTCATTTGAGGGGGAACAGTATTTATGTAGTTATGATAAAAAATCTCCCTTCCCAAGAGACTATAAAATGTAGATGGAATTAATTTGGTAATGCAAAGGGGTTTTTTTAGTTGTTTTTTCCCCCTCTCTGCGAAGTGTCCTTTCTGCATATACTGGAAGCAGGAAATCTTCCTTCATTTTTCTATATTCCTTACCTGTGTTGTGAGGGGAGGGCGGTAGGTAGGGTTTTTTAAATTTGGTTATTTGTTTGTTTGAACATGAAAGTTGAACCGTAAGCCTCGGAGTGACACAATGAGAAATTAATTAAACATACTAGCTCTCGGACGGCAATAATTTCTTAAGGTCGATACGTTACTTCTCCCAGTGTGGAAAATTTTCCCACTTTCCCCTTCGGACTTACTGTGTTTCTGCCATTGACCATTGGTTTGAAAACCGTCAACCTCAACTGCTTGAGTTGTCCCACAATGACTGATTCCAGCTAAGAGACATTTCCGCCCTTTCTTAGAGGTGTGACCATGTTACCCTACCACCCGCTTTCCCTCACCCTCATTTTTTTTCTCGCTGGGCAGAAACCACATTGGGTGGATTAGATCCACTCTCTCCAACAAGCCGGTGGAATTCCCCTCTCCTCAATGATGTTGTTCCCAGCCTCTAACTTCCCCGGATTTCATTTAGTTAACAACACAGAGGCTTCACCCCTGCAGGCTCTCGACTTCCCGGATTCATCCATCTGAACCACGAAACAGATTTGATTGCCTCCCTCTCCTGCCTCCTCTTTTTACTGCCAAGTTTTTAGTTCAATTAGCTGGGCCCACCGCAAGGTAATACATTAAGGCCATTTACCTTAAAACCAACGAAGACACGCGGATCTTATCCCTCCCCCCGTCCCCCAACCCCCATTCCGAAAGGTTTTGCCTCGGGGAAATGCAGGAGCTTTTTGAGAAAGAGGAACTACATCCTCTCAGAGCTGATATCCTTTCAACATCTCCTAAATTAGCGATTATTTGCGGTTTTGTTTTCTCCTTTTTAAGATTTATTTTGCAAGTGGCCGCTGGGAAAGAGCCCCTCCTCCCACCAACGCACATACACACGCGCACGCACACACACCCCAACACACACACACTTTTCAGGTTCAAATCTTTGTTGTTGTTTTCCTGGCTTTTGAGAAGAAGGAGAAGCACCAGCGGATTAAAAAAAAAAAGTTGCGAATATCTCAATCAGTGACGAGGTGACCTCTGACCCGGAGGGTGGTTTTATTGTCTTTCTTCTTTTGCGGGGGACACACAGTTTATTGACCCTTTCTGCGTGACTGCGCCCTGAGGGGCAACCGCTGCCACCAAACTCCTGGAAGGCATGTGAGCAGAGGGAGTTACCAGCCCCCACCTACCTACAGGGTCCACTGGAAACACAGCTCTTGCCTGTCCCCTGCTTGAGGGATAACCCCCAGATTTGCTTCCTGAATATAGATAGCCCTTTTGCTTTTAGAAACAGAAACGATCTCTCTCTCTCTCTCTCTCTCTCTCTCTCTCTCCCCTCCCCCCGTTCTTCCTCACCCCCCCCCCATTTCTTTTGCAAAATAAGTTAATTTTTCCTGGCCTGGGAACACTCGACCCTCCTCTCCCCAGTCTGCACCAGGGAAGCACTTGTGGTCCAGATGGCCTTCTGCGCCATGCTCTGTGGGTTGAGTGATTTGGCTTTTCCATTGATCACGGGCCTTCTTGGAGCTTGACGGGCCCGTGCAGCCCGTTTATTCTATTTCTTCCTTGCCAGCCATCTCCCCTCTGTCCACCCCCTTCCTTCATTCCCCCCATCCCATTCGAGATAAACCCCAAGGACCGATCGCTTAATTAATCCCACGAGAAGGCCAGGCCTCTCGGAAATGTGGGGCCGAAGCCGTCTGGGTCAGGCGTCGCTGTTTAGAGAAATGCTCTGGTCTCTCTACCATGGGGCCGGCGGGGCCATAACCGAGTCTGGAGTCGCAGCCTGCCCCTCCTCCATCCTCAGCACCCCCGGGATTGGGGCTCAGTTTTGCTGGAACCCGGAAATCAAGGAAAGATGGAGGAGGGGTATGGATGTGTACGGACCTGGATGGGAAAGGAGGGGTATGGATGTGTATGGTCCTAGACAGGAAGGGATGGGGGAGGGGTGGGGGTGGGGGAAGGACGGAGGAGAGGGGTGAGGGGAGGAGAGGGAAGAAAAGAAGAAAAAGAGGAGAGGTGAGATAGGAGAGGAAGTAGGGAAGAAAGAGGAGAGGAGGAAAGAGAAAAGGAGAAGAGAGGATGCTAAGAGAGAACAGGGGTGGAGAAGGGTGGTGGGGAGAGAAAGGGAGAAGAGAGGAGAGGATGAAAGAAGGAAAACTGGAGTGGAGAGGGTGAGGAGAGGAGGGAAAGTCTAAACACCAAGCCAACCTTGTTCACTTTAAGTTTATACTTTCCTGCCTTAACTCTGCTCTCGCCTCTGCCGGGCAAAACAATTTCTCCTCCCTTATTGGCACCCATGCCCATCATCCCTGTCAGCTCTTCCATACATTTAACTCCCTTCTCAGGCCCCCTGTTCCTCCCCCTCCTCCATCCCTCACCCCCAACGATCTGGCCTCCTACTTCATCAGATCTGAGCTCCCCAAAGTCACTCCTCCCCCTTCTCCAACCCCCCCACTCTCAACCCTCTCCACTACTCTCCCAACCTTCCCAGCAGTATCTTCAGATGAGATCTCCTCCCTCCTCTCAAGTGCTACTCCATCAACCTATGCTTCAGACCCCATTCCCTCTCACCTTATGAAATATCTTACCCCTTCCCTCCTCCTCTCCTTAACTTCCATCTTTCCTTTCCTTTCCTTTCCAAACTCCTCGAATGAGTCATCTACACCCGCTGCCTCGTATTCCTCAATGCCAACTCTCTCCTTGACCCCCTCCAATCTGGATTCCATCCCCTACACTCCACCGAAACTGCCCTCTCAAAGGTCACCAATGACCTCCTCTTGCCAAATCCAACAGCTCCTACTCTATCCTAATCCTCCTCGACCTCTCAGCTGCCTTCGACACTGTGGACCACTCCCTTCTCCTCAACATGCTATCCACTCTTGGCTTCACAGACTCCGTCCTCTCCTGGTTCTCCTCTTATCTCTCCGGCTGTTCATTCTCAGTCTCCTTTGTGGGCTCCTCCTCTCCCTCCCATCCCCTCACTGCAGGGGTTCCTCAAGGGTCAGTTCTTGGTCCCCTTGTGTTCTCTATCTACACTCACTCCCTTGGTGAACTCATTCGGTCCCACGGCTTCAACTTTCATCTCTATGCTGATGACACCCAAATCTACCCCCGTTCTCGCTCCCTCCCTCCAGGCTCGTATCGTCTCCTGCCTTCAGGACATCTCCATCTGGATGTCTGCCCGCCATCTAAAATTCAACATGTCCAAGACTGAGCTCCTTATCTTCCCTCCCAAACCCTGTCCTCTCCCTGACTTTCCCGTCACTGTAGATGGCACTACCGTCCTTCCCGTCTCAGAAACCCGCGACCTTGGTGTCATCCTTGACTCTGCTCTCTCATTCACCCCACACATCCAATCCATCACCAAAACCTGCTGGTCTCACCTCCACAACATCGCCAAAATCCGCCCTTTCCTCTCCATCCAAACCGCTACCTTGCTGGTTCAATCTCTCATCCTATCTGGACTGGATTACTGTATCAGCCTCCTCTCTGATCTCCCATCCTCCTGTCTCTCCCCACTTCAGTCTATACTTCACTCTGCTGCCCGGATCATCTTTGTGCAGAAACGCTCTGGGCATGTTACTCCCCTCCTCAAAAAATCTCCTGTGGCTGCCTGTTAACCTATGCATCAAGCAAAAACTCCTCACTCTCAGCTTTAAGGCTCTCCATCACCTCTCCCCCTCCTACCTCACCTCCCTTCTCTCCTTCTACAGCCCAGCCCGCACACTCCGCTCCTCTGCCGCTAACCTCCTCACTGTACCTCGTTCTCGCCTGTCCCGCCGTCAACCCCCGGCCCACAACCTCCCCCTGGCCTGGAACGCCACCTCTCCACACATCCGCCGAGCTAGCTCTCTTCCTCCCTTCAAAGCCCTACTGAGAGCTCACCTCCTCCAGGAGGCCTTCCCAGATTGAGCCCCCTTTTTCCTCTCCTCCTCCCCATCCCCCCACCTCCTTCCCCTCTCCACAGCACTTGTATATATATTTGTACAGATTTATTACTGTGTTTATTTTACTTGTACATATTTACTATTCTATTTATTTTGTTAATGATGTGCATATAGCTTTTATTCTATTTGTTCTGACGATTTTGACACCTGTATACATGTTTTGTTTTGTTGTCTGTGTCCCCCTTCTAGGGTGTGAGCCCATTGTTGGGTAGGGACCCAAGTTGCCGACTTGTACTTCCCATGTGCTTAGTACAGTGCTCTGCACACAATAAGCGCTCAATAAATATGATTGAGTGAATGAATGAATGAATGAGGGAAAGGAGAAGAGAATAGAAGATGGGAGGGGGCAACGGGAGTGGAGAGGGGTCAGGGGAGGAGAGGGAAGAGGGAAAGAGAGAAAAGGAGAAGAGAGGAGAAGATGAGGAGAAAATAGCAGAAGAGGAGGGGGAAAGAAAGGAGAAAGCTCTGGCCACTGAGGAAAGTAGATTGGCATCCCCCAAATGTCCAAACCCTCCCTCAGGGGCAAGGAGCAGCGGCCCTGCAGTATTCATTCATTCATTCAGTCGTATTTATTGAGCGCTTACTGTGTGTACAGCACTGTACTATCAATCAATCAATCAATCGTATTTATTGAGCGCTTACTGTGTGCAGAGAACTGTACTCAGCGCTTGGGAAGTACAAGTTGGCAACATATAGAGACGGTCCCTACCCAACAGTGGGCTCACAGTCTAGAAGGGGGAGACAGAGAACAAAACCAAACCTATTGACAAAATTAAATAGAATAAATAAATAGAGTAATAAATATGTACAAACATATATACAGGTGCTGTGGGGAAGGGAAGGAGGTAAGGCGGGGGAGATGGAGAGGGGGAGGGGGGGGAGAGGAAGGAGGGGGCTCAGTGTGGGAAGGCCTCCTGGAGGAGGTGAGCTCTCAGTAGGGCCTTGAAGGGAGGAAGAGAGTTAGCTTGGCGGATGTTGGGAGGGAGGGCATTCCAGGCCAGGGGGATGCCATCGACCCCCAGCCCACATCATCCCCTGGGCCTGGGATGCCCTCCCTCTGCCCATCCGCTAAGCTAGCTCTCTTCCTCCCTTCAAGGCCCTACTGCGAGCTCACCTCCTCCAGGAGGCCTTCCCAGACTGAGCCTCTTCCTTCCTCTCCCCCTCGCCCCCCTCTCCATCCCCCCCATCTTACCTCCTTCCCTTCCCCACAGCACCTGGATATATGTATGTACATATTTATTACTCTGTTTATTTTACTTGTACATATCTATTCTATTTATTTTATTTTGTTTGGTTTTGTTCTCTGTTTCCCTCTTTTAGACTGTGAGCCCACTGTTGAGTAGGGACTGTATATGTTGCCAACTTGGACTTCCCAAGCGCTTAGTCCAGTGCTCTGCACACAGTAAGCGCTCAATGAATACGATTGATTGATTGACGTGGGCCGGGGGTCGACGGTGGGGCAGGGGAGAACGCTTGGGAAGTAAAATCGGTAAGATAAAGGGACGGTCCCTACCGAACAACGGGCTCCCAGTGTATTAGGAGGGCTAGCTTTCAGGAGTTGGGTAAAAGGGTAACTCCTCGGCTCGCTCTGGCCGTCCTGCACAGTCCCCGGGGGCGCTTTTGGAGTCTGGGAGGCGCGATGGCCGCCAGAGCAGCCAGCAGGGCTGGAAGGTCGCGAGCGGCCTTCCCCGCGCCGCTCCTCGGGCCGGGCCTTCTCAATCAATCAGTCAATCAATTGTATTTATTGAGCGCTTACTATGTGCAGAGCACTGTACTAAGCGCTTGGGAAGTACAAATTGGCAACACATAGAGACAGTCCCTACCCAACAGTGGGCTCACAGTCTAAAAGGGGGAGACAGAGAACAGAACCAAACATACCAACAAAATAAAATAAATAGGATAGAAATGTACAAGTAAAATACATAAATAAATAAATAAATAGAGTTATAAATATGTACAACCATATATACATATATACATATATTCTCCTCCCTCGTCGGTTTTCCTGCTCAGAGACGGGCATTTCCGCGCCCGCCCCCGGGATACCCCGGGAAAGAAGCCAGCCGTGGGCACGGCCCGCCGGGATTTGTGTCACCTTGCCCGCTCTGTTCCCTACCAGGGCGCTGGAAGCGCTCAATAAATACCACTCAACATGACGGTTGACCTTTTCCTCCCCCTCCTCCTCTTCTTCCTTCTCCTCCTCTTCCTTGTCTTCCTTCTTCTCAATCAATCGATCAATCGTATTTATTGAGCGCTGACTGTGTGCAGAGCACTGTACTAAGCGCTTGGGAAGTCCAAGCTGGCAACATATAGAGACAGTCCCTACCCAACAGTGGGCTCACAGTCTAAAAGGGGGAGACGGAGAACAAAACCAAACATAACAACAACAACAACAAAACCAAACCTAACAAAATAAAATAAATAGAATAGATAGGTACAAGTAAAATAAATAAATAGAGTAATAAATATGTACAAACATATATACATATACACAGGTGCTGTGGGGAAGGGAAGGAGGTAAGATGGGGGGGATGGAGAGGGGTCGAGGGGGAGAGGAAGGAATAAATACCACTCAACATGACGGTTGACCTTTTCCTCCTCCTCCTCCTCCTCTTCTTCCTTCTCCTCCCCTTCCTTCTCTTCCTTCTTCTCAATCAGTCAATCAATCAATCGTATTTATTGAGCTCTCACTGTGTGCAGAGCACTGTACTAAGCACCTGGGAAGTACAAGTTGGCAACATATAGAGACAGTCCCTACCCAACAGTGGGCTCACAGTCTGAAAGGGGGAGACGGAGAACAAAACCAAACATAACAATAACAACAACAAAACCAAACCTAACAAAATAAAATAAATAGAATAGATAGGTACAAGTAAAATAAATAAATAGAGTAATAAATATGTACAAACATATATACATATACACAGGTGCTGTGGGGAAGGGAAGGAGGTAAGATGGGGGGATGGAGAGGGGAACGAGGGGGAGAGGAAGGAATAAATACCACTCAACATGACGGTTGACCTTTTCCTCGTCCTCCTCCTCCTCTTCTTCCTTCTCCTCCTCTTCCTTGTCTTCCTTCTTCTCAATCAATCAATCGTGTTTATTGAGTGCTCACTGCGTGCAGAGTACTGTGCTAAGCACCTGGGAAGTTCAAGTTGGCAACATATAGAGACAGTCCCTACCCAACAGTGGGCTCACAGTCTGAAAGGGGGAGACGGAGAACAAAACCAAACACACTAACAAAATAAAATAAATAGAATAGATAGGTACAAGTAAAATAAATAGAGTAATAAGTATGTACAGACATATATACATATATACAGGTGCTGTGGGGAAGGGAAGGAGGTAAGATGGGGGGATGGAGAGGGGGACGAGGGGGAGAGGAAGGAATAAATACCACTCAACATGACGGTTGACCTTTTCCTCGTCCTCCTCCTCCTCTTCTTCCTTCTCCTCCTCTTCCTTGTCTTCCTTCTCAATCAATCAATCAATCGTGTTTATTGAGCACTCACTGTGTGCAGAGCACTGTGCTAAGCGCTTGGGAAGTCCAAGTTGGCAACATATAGAGACAGTCCCTACCCAACAGTGGGCTCACAGTCTAAAAGGGGGAGGCGGAGAACAAAACCAAACATACTAATAAAATAAAATAAATAGAATAGATAGGTACAAGTAAAATAAATAAATAAATAGAGTAATAAATATGTACAGACATATATACATATATACAGGTGCTGTGGGGAAGGGAAGGAGGTAAGATGGGGGGATGGAGAGGGGGACGAGGGGGAGAGTTAGGAATAAATACCACTCAACATGACGGTTGACCTTTTCCTCCCCCTCCTCCTCCTCCCCCTCCTCATCTTCTTCCTTCTCCTCCTCTTCCTTGTCTTCCTTCTTCTCAATCAATCAATCAATCAATCGTATTTATTGAGCGCTCACTGTGTGCAGAGCACTGTACTAAGCGCCTGGGAAGTACAAGTTGGCAACATATAGAGACAGTCCCTACCCAACAGTGGGCTCACAGTCTAAAAGGGGGAGACGGAGAATGAAACCAAACATACTAACAAAATAAAATAGAATAGATAGGTACAAGTAAAATAAATAAATAGAATAATAAATATGTACAAACATATATACATATACACAGGTGCTGTGGGGAAGGGAAGGAGGTAAGACGGGGGGGATGGAGAGGGGGATGAGGGGGAGAGGAAGGAATAAATGCCACTCAACATGACGGTTGACCTTTTCCTTCTCCTCCTCCTCTTCTTCCTTCTCCTCCTCTTCCTTGTCTTCCTTCTTCTCCTCCTTCGCCTCTTCCTCCTCCTCCTTGTCCTCCTCTTCCCCCTCTCCTCGCCCTTTTCTCCCTCCTCCTTCTCCTCTTCTTCCTCTTCCTTCTCATCCCCCCCACCCCCAGACCCATCTCCCTGCCGGTGATTTCCCCAATGTCCAAGGCCATCCCGAGTGTCTTCCCCAACCTCAAATAAGGCCAGCAGCCCTTCCGGGGACGCCAGCCGGTTGGCGCTTCCCTCGGGTCGCCCCACCCGGTGCGGTCGGAGCCCTGGCCCCTGGCCCGGGCTCGGGCCCCCTTCGACGTCCACCGAGGACCGACTCATCTCCTCCAACACCTCCCTTGGGTTTTGAGTCTTCTTCAAATGAGGGACATATTTATTACTCTATTTATTTATTTTACTTGTACATATCTATTCTATTTATTTTATTTTGTTCGTATGTTTGGTTTTGTTCTCTGTCTCCCCCTTCTAGACTGTGAGCCCACTGTTGGGTAGGGACTGCCTCTATATGTTGCCAACTTGTACTTCCCAAGCGCTTAGTACAGTGCCCTGCACACAGTAAGCGCTCAATAAATACGATTGATTGACAAAAACAGTTACTCTACTTATTTATTTATCTTACTTGTACATATCTATTCTATTTATTTTATTTTGTTAGTATGTTTGGTTCTGTTCTCTGTCTCCCCCTTCTAGACTGTGAGCCCACTGTTGGGTAGGGACTGTCTCTATATGTTGCCAACTTGTGCTTCCCAAGCGCTTAGTGCAGTGCTCTGCACACAGTCAGCGCTCAATAAATACGATTGATTGATTGATTGACAATAACAGTTACTCTATTTATTTACCTTACTTGTACATATCTATTCTATTTATTTTATTTTGTTAGTATGTTTGGTTTTGTTCTCTGTCTCCCCCTTCTAGACTGTGAGCCCACTGTTGGGTAGGGACTGTCTCTATATGTTGCCAACTTGGACTTCCCAAGTGCTTGGTACAGTGCTCTGCACACAGTAAGCATTCAATAAATACGATTGATTGATTGACAAAAACAGTTACTCAATTTATTTATTTTACTTGTACATATCTATTCTATTTATTTTATTTTGTTAGTATGTTTGGTTTTGTTCTCTGTCTCCCGCTTCTAGACTGTGAGCCCACTGTTGGGTAGGGACCGTGTCTATATGTTGCCAACTTGGACTTCCCAAGCGCTTAGTACAGTGCTCTGCACACAGTCAGCGCTCAGTATATACGATTGATTGATTGACAGCCCCCCGACCCCGGACTCCCCGGGCAGCCCGCCCTCCGCATCCCTGCGGGGGGGGACCGTGCCCGCAACCCCCGGCTCAGGGCGGGGGAAGGACCGGCTTGAAGGGGGAGGTCCAGGACGGGGGGTCCGGGGCAGGGGGAGTCCGGGCAGGGGGTCCAGGGTAGAGGGTCCGGGGCAATCAATCAATCAATCGTATTTATTGAGCGCTTACTGTGTGCAGAGCACTGTACTAAGCGCTTGGGAAGTACAAGTCGGCAACACATAGAGACAGTCCCTCCCCAACAGCGGGCTCACAGTCTAGAAGGGGGAGAATCCGGCTCCCCCTTCTAGAGCCGGGGGGGGGGGGGGGTTGTAGAGCTAGGTAGGGGGGTCCGGGGCAGAGGGTCCGGGGCAATCAATCAATCAATCAATCGTATTTATTGAGCGCTTACTGTGTGCAGAGCACTGTACTAAGCGCTTGGGAAATACAAGTCGGCAACACATAGAGACAGTCCCTCCCCAACAGCGGGCTCACAGTCTAGAAGGGGGAAAATCCGGCTCCCCCTTCTAGAGCCGGGGGGGTTCTAGAGCTAGGTAGGGGGGGCCGGGGTAATCAATCAATCAATCAATCAATCAATCGTATTTATTGAGCGCTTACTGTGTGCAGAGCACTGTACTAAGCGCTTGGGAAGTACAAGTCGGCAACACATAGAGACAGTCCCTCCCCAACAGCGGGCTCACAGTCTAGAAGGGGGAGAATCCGGCTCCCCCTTCTAGAGTCGGGGGGGTCCTAGAGCTAGGTAGGGGGGTCCGGGGTAAGGGGGTCCAGGGTGGGAGGGGGGGTTCGGGATCTGGGGCCTGGCTCCGACACTCGGCATCCCCTCCCGGCCTGGGAGCGTGGCCCCGGCTCTTGGGTCCCGGAGTGACCGGTTTGGGGAGGGGGGAGCGGCTTGGCCCCCCCCCGCCCCTCTCCCTCCAGCTGTTTCCAATAAGGAAGAGCCGGGGCCCAGGCCAAGAGCCCCCGCCAGCTTGGAGGGCGCTGCTTTTTTCCCACCTCGGAACCGGGGCTCCGGCTCTGGAGATCAAAGTTAATGGATCCAGAGGGCGGCAGGGGGATGGGAATGAGCTCCCGCCCGCCCTCCCCACTGGCGGCCCCGCGCCCACCCCAGCGACCTCTCCCTCTCGTCCCCCCGTCCATCTTACCTCCTTCCCTTCCCCACAGCACCTGTATATATGTTTGTACATATTTATTACTCTATTTATTTATTTTACTTGCCTGTATATATGTATATATGGTTGTACATATTTATTACTCTATTTATTTTGCTTGTACATTTCTATCCTATTTAGTTTATTTTGATGGTATGTTTGGTTTTGTTCTCTGTCTCCCCCTTTTAGACTGTGAGCCCACTGTTGGGTAGGGACTGTCTCTATGTGTTGCCAATTTGTACTTCCCAAGCGCTTAGTACAGTGCTCTGCACATAGTAAGCGCTCAATAAATACGATTGATTGATTGATTGATTTACTTGTACATATCTATTCTATTTATTTTATTTTGATAGTATGTTTGGTTTTGTTCTCTGTCTCCCCCTTTCAGACTGTGAGCCCACTGTTGGGTAGGGACTGTCTCTAGATCTTGCCAATTTGTACTTCCCAAGCGCTTAGTACAGTGCTCTGCACACAGTAAGCGCTCAATAAATACGATTGATGATGATGATGACCGGCCGGCGAGGTCATTCCTGCCCTGCCTAGTTTCGGGGAGGTCCCACGGGGCGGAGACTCCCCCTATTTCCCGCAGGTGGGCTCCCCATATTCATCCCAGCGCTTAGTACAGTGCTCTGCACACAGTAAGCGCTCAATAAATACGATTGATTGATTGATTGAGCCCAGGGGGCTGCCCTGGGCGGCAAGGAAGCCGGGAAGAGCCGGGCCCGGGGCGATCGCGGAGTCCCGTGCAGAGCGTTTGGCGAAAGGTGACGCTCTATAGCCGCAGGCCCGCTCCCACCCCTCCGACAAACAGCTTGAGAATAATAATAATAATAATGGCATTTGTTAAGCGCTTACTATGTGCAAAGCACTGTTCTAAGCGCTGGGGAGGATACAAGGTGATCAGGTTGTCAATCAATCAGTCAATCGTATTTATTGAGCGCTTACTGTGTGCAGAGCACTGTACTAAGCGCTTGGGAAGTACAAGATGGCAACATATAGAGACAGTCCCTACCCAACAATGGGCTCACAGTCTAAAAGGGGAAAACAGAGCCCAAAGTCACACAGCCGACATCCCGGCTCCGCCACTTGTCAGCTGTGTGACCTTGGGCAAGTCACTTCTCTTCTCTGGGCCTCAGTTACCTCATCGGTAAAATGGGGATGAAGACTGTGAGCCCCACGTGGGACAACCTGATTACCTTGTATCTATCCCAGGGCTTAGAACAGTGTTTGGCACATAGTAAACGCTTAACAAATACCAACATTATTATTATTATTTTAGAGAAGCAGCTTGACTCAGTGGAAAGAGCCCGGGCTTGGGAGTCAGAGGTCATGGGTTCGAATCCCGGCTCTGTCACTTGTCAGCTGTGTGACCTTGGGCAAGCCACTTAACTTCTCTGTGCCTCAGTTACCTCATCTGTAAAATGGGGATTAAAACTGTGAGCCCCACGTGGGACAATCTCATCACCTTCTATCTCCCATCGCTTAGAACAGTGCTTTACACATAGTAAGCGCTTAACAAATACCATTATTATTATTATTATTATCACTCCGATACCCGTCAAATAATTTAGCGCCTTTCCAGGAAATGCTTGAGATTTCGGCATCACTGCGAAATACCTTAAAACAACGTGTTGAATAGCCCAAGTTGTTGTTTTTTTCCAAGGGAACTCCACAAGTTTATCGTTTTTAATGTATTCCTCTTTCTCTACGCCTTATTCACTCTGGATGCGCTGTTGTCATATTCAGTTGACACGTTTCTAAGTGTCCCGTTTATAGGAGGGTCTGTCCCACCCCACCCGATCCCAGCCCCCAGCTCCCTCTTAAAAAAAAAAATCACTGAAGGAGGAATCAGCTTAAGCATTGGTTTAATTTTCTTATTTTGGGAAATCCATTGGTCTTCGTCTGTATCCATTTTCTGAATTAGGACTCTTTGTTCATTTTACTACCCTCGTTCAGAGAGAAACACGTATCTAAACATCAGTACTAGCTCCAAATCTCTTTTTATTGGCTATAGGTGGCCATTAGAGCTTCGAATGTAGGAAATCGGAATCAGGACGTCGTGAGTAAAATGCTAAAATCAATTGGAAGGAAATCGGTTTCCAAAGCGTGGGACTGACATTGATGCAGGTTTGCCCACGTTACTTTGTGTATGTTTATCGCTCTTATTATGTAGGCCAGGGAAAAGCAATCTCAAGAAATAAAAAAAGAGCCCCCGGGTGGCTACTAAAACCTGGAAAAAATATTGTGGTATCTGTGTATCTGTTTATACGGCATTTCGTGAATTCTTGGGATTGCCTGTTGTTTGGATTATTTTGATTATTACCAAACGATGCAGCTTGTTTTGAAGAATTAAATTCAAATGGATGGTGTGTGAAAACACGTGTGTGCATATATAATGTACAATGAACTTTGTGACCTCGAAGACCATATCTTGCGGGAGTTTGTGTCTCTAAACATGTTGACAGAGAACCATGACAGAAAAGAAAAGGAAGTCACAGGCCGTATTTTATACTGAAAAAGCCCCGGCCAGGTGGGGAGGGTTGCAGCGCCTGTTGTCTCTTTCTTGGATAGGGCGTTCGCGTGCCCTTTTCACACGCGTTTCCTGTTTCGTTTCTTTCACAGAGAACGGGTCGGGAGGAAATATCATGTCTTACGGTTGCAGAGGGGTCAGAACGCAACATTTGTGATCCGGGCAGAGGGTCGGTCTCGCCCCCAGGGTTGAGGCCTCTCTGTGCTCCAGGAGATTCTCCATTTGCCCTGGATCCGTTAGAACTGGCCCAGGTGGACTGGCTGGGGGGAGGTTACTGTGAATTGGTTTTCGGGAGCCCATCGCCCGCCTTTCCCGTTGGGCATCCTTTGGGTGGTCCTAAGCATTTCCCCCACCGAATGCACGACCGACCCCCGAGGTTTCCTTTCGAATCGGCAGAGCTCCCCAAAGAGCTAGGACCACGACACTGGGGAAGAGGCTGCTGCAGAGATCCCGGGGAACGATGTCGCGGATGCAGGAAAGGAAATATCAGATGTATCTGAGGCCCGGGACCAATGCCACCGTTCAGTTTGCTCGCCGGATCTTCTTCAATCGTATTTATTGAGCGCTTACTATGTGCAGAGCACTGTACTAAGCGCTTGGGAAGTACAAATTGGCAACATTCCTGTCCGCGGCCTTCAGCGCTCGTTGTTTTGCTAAGAAGCCTGAGTCTCCGACTTGCTTTCGACGCCCCGATCTCTCCTGCCCGCGGCGGCCGGGGATCAGAGCTCACAAGAGGGCTCGGGTCGGGAGTTTCCAGGACCAAAGGATGGCGGAAAGGGCTAGGGGGGTCAGGAAATAAGGCCGCGGCTGGAGGGGGTAAGAAAAAAAAATTGGGATAGCGGGGAGGCGTTGCCAGAGGGCAACCGGGAGAAAAACAAGAAAATCCTAATCCAACCACAAAAGAGACAGGGCAAGCGAAATCCAGATTTTTCTGAGGGTGCCACTGCTGCATTTCCAAAGGAGATTTCCTGCACCTCTGCATCCGCCACTTATTTTCTCGGAGATAACTCTCAATCGGGTGATCTGAAAACTACTTCCACGGGCGGGCAAGGGCTTCGGGTCCCCTTGGATTAGGGGTGATGTCTCACACCCCCCCACCCCCAGGTCCAGGTCTCGTGGAGGGGCTCAGAAGGCCCAGGACAGACGCGATCCCCTATTTTGCCCCCGCACATTTGCCTTTAGAGGAAGCAGGAGCCAAGGAGCCGTTTGCAGCCGTCCAGGCCACGACATTTCCTCTAAGTTCCACAAAGGAAGGGAAGCCCAAAGGAAGCGAAGCGGGGGGCGGAGGGGGATGAGGTTCGGGAGGGGTGGCAGGGGGGAGTTGCGTCCCGCCGGAGTGGGAGTGGGGTTGTTTAATTAAAGAGGAATCCGGGGGTATAGATACCAGATAAAAGTAATGCGCAGAATAAAACTAGAATAAACTAATTAAAACATTGTGTTTGCCACACATCTTATTTCTCCCTCTCCCCTTTTTTGATCTTAGTTGTGTTTTAAAGAAATGTCATCGCACCATAAAGCGAGCCGTGAAACGCTATTTCCTTATAGTGCGCGGCGCTTTTCAAAGGGAAGTGTGATATATTTGAGAAAAGAGATCCCGCTGTGAAAGCTTGCGTGTCTTCCCTTTACCAAACGAAGCCCTTGTCAATCAGGCCAAGCTCTGTCCAATCGGCAAGGCCCTTTTTGGAAAGCAGCTCATCCTGCTGTGCTTTTATATATCACACCGCAGCGTGTTTTGATGCATTTTTACCATCACTTTCAGGGCTATGAATGATGAGGGTACCGTACAGTATAGAGTTCCCCAAACGCCGGAGTGGCTAACGACTTGCCGGGGTATTGTGCGCCCGGTCTTTTTCATGTGTTGGCTGCATTTGTTATGGACACTAACGTCTTCTAGGCAAATATCAGGAACAGACTAATTAAGACTGGAAGTTCTCATCCACCTACCTAGCACGCCCCATGACAGGCTTGTCGAGGTTCAATAGTTGCTCGCTCATTCTCTTTCTCTCTCTCTCTTGTCTACCCTTGGGATAGCGGTACCGATCCCTGTATGGCGCTGCCACCTTTGGTCCTGGAAAATTTCGGGCCCTCCCTATGGCAATACCTTAAAACTCGGCTCCCCACACTAGATCCCTCCCGCCTCTGGCCTGGCCCTGGTTATGGACCCGGTCTTAAAGCAAACGGCAGGGATCTCTCCTCCATAAACAAGATCTGGTCCAGGGATCGATCATACCCGAGAATAATAATAATAATGGCATTTATTAAGTGCTTACTATGTGCAAAGTACTGTTCTAAGCTCTGGGGAGGTTACAAGGTGATCAGGTTGCCCCACGTGGGGCTCACAGTCTTAATCCCCATTTTACAGATGAGGTAACTGAGACACAGAGATGCTGACTCGCCCAACGTCACACAGCTGACAAGTGGTGGAGTCGGGATTTGAACCCATGACTTCTGACTCCAAAGCCCGGGCTCTTTCCACTGAGCCACGCTCTCTGGCTGCAGGTTCAAGCCCCAGCCAGACCCGTCCACCCACGGAGTCCGCCAAAGATGGGCTTTCGCTCGGCTCCCGGGCCAGTCCCATCATCATCATCAATCGTATTTATTGAGCGCTTACTATGTGCAGAGCACTGTACTAAGCGCTTGGGAAGTACAAATTGGCAACATATACAGTCCCTACCCAACAGTGGGCTCAATCCTGGGACCCCCCCCGCCCCCCCCTCTTCATTCATCCAGTCGTATTTATTGAGCGCTTACTGTGCGCAGGGCGCTGTACTAAGCGCTCACTCGTCAGCGCCCTGCGTGAGCTAGTGAATCATTGCTACCGCGGACCACGTCGCGGGACCCGCGCAGACCGACCACGTCTACCACCGGCTGCGCTAGCGACGAAAGACCCTTTAAGGCAAAATATAAACTTGTAAACCCTATAAAATTGTATATAAACTCGGACACATCCGAGTCCGCGCCGGGGAAAAGCCTTTCTTTTGCGCCTTACCTGGATGTGAGATCTGAAAAGCTGAAGATACATAAACGAACCCACGCAGGTTCGTCTAGTAGTGGTCGGGGGTCTACAGTGGGGACGACAGACCGAGAGAGGGTCAATTTTCTTTCCTAGGAGAGAAAAGAAAGAACGAGAGAGCGCTTTAGTGTATGTTCTTTTACCCTTTCTTTTTATTAAGGACTGCCCTTAATAATAATGATGGCATTTGTTAAGCGCTTACTATGTGCGAAGCACTGTTCTAAACTGTTGCAAGTTTTCATGTAGCCGCTCCTTTTAACTGTGTCAAATCGAGGGAGCGGAGGGAAGGAGAACAGCGTCTGCTGATTTTGTATTTCTAGAATTTAGCCAACTGTATGGCTTGCCCAAAGCTGAAGAACGAAAATGCGCGCACACACACACAAAAACACAAACACACGTCCTCCCACAATCTGACACGATTTCGCAAGGATACTTCACACACACCCTCGCTCTCATTTAGACACACCTACAAGGGGCCACCAAAAGAGACTGTCCAGCACGGACACGCGCAACCCCACTCCCAAGCAGTTCGAGGCTTTGATTTGTTTTTGGATTTCCTCCCCCGACGCCCGGCTGTCTATTTAAGGGAAATCAGCCAACCCTCCCCTCCACCCTTGTTTCTCTTCCCGACCAGCGACGGACGCGGCTTTGGCCAACGGGAGAACTGTCCTGTGCGATGATGCATGCGAACGGGAAAGGAGCGAATAAAAGAGGAACAAACAAAACCGAGAGCGACCTAGGAAAGAGAAGGCGCTGACGCGCAGCGACCCCAACTAGGGAGCTTCAGCGCCAGCCTTAACGGGAGCGCTCCTGTTGATCTTAATTTGTCTAATTTCTAATTATCCGACTTCCACCCCATTGCTTTCCGAGGGTTATTTCTCCAGGCTTGATTCTGCGGAGAGGCTCTTCAGGTTGGATCACAGATGCCCTGCCTCGGGGCGAGTTGATGGTGAGGTTTGGCCAGGCCCTTAGGAGCCGATTTGGATGGGGCCCGGGGATTGAGGGGATTTGGGAGGGGAGAGGAAGGAAGGAAAGGGGAAGAAGACAGGGGAATAGCGGGGAAGGAATTACACCCTGTTAGTCCGGGGCTCAGGTTTGGGGCAAAGCGAAATGTTAAACATCCCTTTTCTGCAACATGTAACAAGAGGCATGCTGGGAAACTCTCTTTCTCTCCCTCCAACCTAGAGCAAAGGATAGGGTACCTCGTCCCATCATCATCAATCGTATTTATTGAGCGCTCACTGTGTGCAGAGCACTGTACTAAGCGCTTGGGAAGTCCAAGTTGGCAACATATAGAGACAGTCCCTACCCAACAGTGGGCTCACAGTCTTAAACATACCTCGTATGTTTCAGGGATAAAAAAAACATTTTGAAAAGTCCTAACCATCCCCCACCCACGTCCACCCGAGAGGGAAAAGAACAGCGGTTCACAGCTTCCAGTTAGATGCGTGCGTTTCCGTGCCCACGTTTATTTTCAAGCTTTTTTTTTTTAATAAAAAAAGTGTTGATGTGGGCCTGGTTTTGTGTGCCCAATTTCCGGCACACACAGCGGCTGTAGGTCTACCTCGGTGTCCGTCAAGGAGACGGCAGACCACGTAGAATCTATTGAAATACTGGGTGGAATTGGGGGGGAAAAAAACCCGTTACCGGTATGAAAAAAAATCCTTAAAATAATAGGTTCTTTTGATCTGGGAAATTACTTGTTGCCTCCTGCCAACACGTTATTATCCTTCTTGTATATTCGATCGTCGCTCCCGCGACCGTTGCGCGAGCATTTGGGTTTCTATTTCCAGGCGGAAAACCGTTCAAGTGTGAATTCGACGGTTGTAATAGGCGGTTTGCCAACAGCGGTGACGGGAAGGAGCACACGCCCGTGCACTCCGGCGACAAACCTTACACCTGCCAAGTCAAGGGCTGCGAGAAGTCGTACGCTCACCCCAGCTCCCTGCGGGAGCACCTGAAGATAATAATAATAATAATAATAATAATAATGGCAGTTATTAAGCCCGTATATATGGTTGTACATATTTATTACTCCATTTATTTATTTATTTTACTTGTACCTTTCTATCCTATTTATTTTATTTTGTTGGTATGTTTGGTTCTGTTCTCTGTCTCCCCCTTTTATCAATCAATCGTATTTATTGAGCGCTTACTATGTGCAGAGCACTGTACTAAGCGCTTGGGAAGTACAAATTGGCATCACATAGAGACAGTCCCTACCCAACAGTGGGCTCACAGTCTAAACGGGGGAGACAGAGAACAGAACCAAACATACCAACAAAATAAAATAAGTAGGATAGAAATGTACAAGTAAAATAAATAAATAAATAAATAAATAGAGTAATAAATATGTACAACCATATATACATATATACAGGTGCTGTGGGGAAGGGAAGGAGGTAAGACGGGGGGATGGAGAGGGGGACGAGGGGGAGGAGAGGGGGACGAGGGGGACTGTGAGCCCACTGTTGGGTAGGGACTGTCTCTATGTGTTGCCAATTTGTACTTCCCAAGCGCTTAGTACAGTGCTCTGCGCATAGTAAGCGCTCAATAAATACGATTGATTGATTGATTGATTAAGCGCTTACTATGTGCAAAGCACTGTTCTAAGCACTGGGGAGGTTACAAGGTGATCAGGTTGTCCCACGTGGGGCTCGCAGTCAATCCCCACTTTACAGACGGGGGAACTGAGGCCCAGAGAAGTTAAGTGACTTGCCCAAAGTCACACAGCTGATAATTGGAGTCAGAGGTCATGGGGTCGAATCCCGGCTCCGCCACATGTCTGCTGTGTGACCTTGGGCAAGTCACTTAACTTCTCTGAGCCTCAGTTACCTCATCTGTAAAATGGGGATTGACTGTGAGCCCCACGTGGGCCAACCTGATCACATTGTATCCCCCCCCAGAGCTTAGAACAGTGCGTTGCACATAGTAAGCGCTTAACAAATGCCATTATTATTATTATTATTATTATTGGCAAGCCCGAGAGGTATCCCCCGCCGCCCAGGACCGAGGCCGGCCAACAGTAGCATCACGGGCCCCCCCTCCCCTTTGAAATCCCCGGGACGGCCCGGGATAATACTAATAATAATTAATAATAATTAGGGTATTTGTTAAGTGCTTAACTATGTGGCAGGCACTGTACTAGGTGCTGGGGTGGATACAAGCAGATAGACTGAGTCCCACGTGTTGCTCACAGTGTCAATCCCCATTTTACAGAAGAGGTGACTGAGGCACAGAGAAGCGATGTGAATTACTAATAACAATTATGGTATTAAGCACCTATGTGCCAGGCAGTTTGCTAAGTGTTGGGGTGGATATAAGCAGAAAGGGTTGGACACAGTCCCCGTCCTACGTGGGGCTCACAGTCTCAATCCCTATTTTACAGAGGAAGTAACGGAGGCACAGAGAAGAGACATGACTTAATAATAATTATCATCAATCGTATTTATTGAGCGCTTACTGTGTGCAGAGCACTGTACTAAGCGCTTGGGAAGTACAAGTTGGCAACATATAGAGACAGTCCCTACCCAATAGTGGGCTCACAGTCTAAAAGGTGGGCTCACAGTCTAAAAGAATTATTTAATTATTTAATTCAGTCTAATAATTATGGTATTAAGCGCTTAACTATGTGCCAGTCACTGTACTAAGTGCTGGACTGGATACAAGCAGAAAGGGTTGGACACAGTCCCTGCCTCGCGTGGGGCTCACAGTCTCAATCCCCATTTTCCAGGCGAGGTAAATGAGGCCCAGAGAAGGGAAGGGACTTGCCCAAGGTCACACAGCAGACAAGCGGCAGAGGCGGGATTAGAACCCACGCCCTTGCGATTCCCAGGCACTATCCATTACGCCCCGCTGCTTCTGGTACCTGGGGGAGGGGTTTTCCGTCCGAAGCGCCCCTCTGCTCTGCCAGGGTTTGCGGGGTGCAGGGATAATAATAATGATAGTATTTGTTAAGCGCTTACTATGTGCAAAGCACTGTTCTAAGCGCTGGGGGGGATACAAGGTGATCACGTTGTCCTACCTGGGGCTCACAGTCTTAATCCTCATTTTACAGATGAGGTAACTGAGGCTCAGAGAAGTCAAGTGACTTGCCCAAGGTCACACAGCAGACATGTAGGGGGCCCGGGATTAGAACCCTCTGACCTCTGACTCCCAAGCCCGGGCTTTTCCCACTGAGCCGCGGCTCGGGAGGAGGAGGAGGGTCCAGGAGCCGCTGGGATGGGATGTGGGAGACCCCACCTCCCGTTCCCGCCTCCGTCCGCGCTCTCCGAATTCGCGCTATAGACGGCAGAGCTCTCCCGGGGCCCAGTCTGCGGGGGGGCAGGGCAGGGCCACGGGGAGGGCCTCCAGGAGGTACAGTCACACGGCGGTGGGGGGAGGAAAGCGAAAATAAATACATAATAATGATAATGATGGTATTTGTTAAAAGCTTACTATGTATCAAGCGCTTAGTACAGTGCTCTGCACACAGTAAGCGCTCAATAGATACGATTGATGATCAAGCACTGTTCTAAGCGCTGGGGGTAAATACGAGGTCATCAGGTTGTCCCACGTGGGGCTCACAGTCTCAATCCCCATTTTCCAGATGAGGGAACTGAGGCCCAGAGAAATGAAGTGACTTGCCCAAGGTCACACAGAGAGCACGGGCTTTGGAGTCAGAGGTCATGGGTTCAAATCCCAACTCTGCCAATTGTCAGCTGTGTGACTTTGGGCAAGTCGCTTCACTTCTCTGGGCCTCAGTTACCTCATCTGTAAAATGGGGATTAAGACTGTGAGCCCCCCGTGGGACAACCTGATCACCCTGTAATCTCCCCAGCGTTTAGAACAATCAATCAATCGTATTTATTGAGCGCTTACTGTGTGCAGAGCACTGTACTAAGCGCTTGGGAAGCGCTTAGAGAAGCAGCGTGGCTCAGTGTAAAGAGCACGGGCTTTGGAGTCAGAGGTCATGGGTTCGAATCCCGACTCCACCACATGTCTGTTGTGTGACCTTGGGCAAGTCACTTAACTTCTCTGAGCCTCAGTTACCTCATCTGTAAAATGGGGATGAAGACTGTGAGCCCCACGTGGGACAACTTAATCACCTTGTATCCCCTCAGCGCTTAGAACAGTGTCTTTTAGATTGTGAGCCCACTGTTGGGTAGGGACTGTCTCTATATGTTGCCAACTTGTACTTCCCAAGCGCTTAGTACAGTGCTCTGCGCACAGTAAGCGCTCAATAAATACGATTGATGATGATGATGATGATGGGAAGTACAAAGTGGCAACATATAGAGACGGTCCCGACCCAAATACCATACAAAAAAAAAGTGGCGGAGTTGGGATTAGAACCCACGACCTCTGAATCCCAAGCCCGGGCTCTTCATCATCATCATCATCATCATCAATCGTATTTATTGAGCGCTTACTGTGGGCAGAGCACTGTACTAAGCGCTTGGGAAGTACAAATTGGCAACATATAGAGACAGTCCCTACCCAACAGTGGGCTCACAGTCTAAAAGGGGGAGACGGAGAACAAAACCAAACATACTAACAAAATAAAATAAATAGAATAGATATGTACAAACAAAATAAATAAATAGAGTAATAAATATGTACAAACATATATCCAGGTGCTGTGGGGAAGGGAAGGAGGTAAGATGGGGGGGATGGAGAGGGGGACGAGGGGGAGAGGAAAGAAGGGGCTCAGTCTGGCTCTTGCCACTAAACCACGCTGTTTCGTCTCAAAATGGAACAATTTGGCATTTTCATTCATTCGGTATCGACTTTGCGAGACTGTGGGTATTGATTAGCAAGCCGACATCGGCTCCGCTAATTCCTGCTCGGACTAGTCGGCGCGACGACAAACAAAACCCAGACAGGTCGCTGTCTGATGGAAATGGAGCTCCCTAAACATTGAGGGGGAAAGCCCCCAGTTGGGCCTGGCCCTCCTCCCTCGACGCCCCCATGTCAGCTTCCTGCTCCTTCCCCAGGGCCCGGGAAGCAGAGTGGCTCAGTGGAAAGGGCCTGGGCTTTGGAATCAAAAGTCATGAGTTCAAATCCCGACTCCTCCAATTGCCAGCTGTGTGACTTTGAGCAAGTCACTTCACTTCTCTGGGCCTCAGTTCCCTCATCTTTAAAATGGGGATTAAGACTGTGAGCCCCCCGTGGGACAACTTGATCACCCTGTTACCTCCCCAGCGCTTAGAACAGTGCTTCGCACATAGTAAGCGCTTAATAAATGCCATTATTATTATTATTATTATTATTCTCTGGGCCTCAGTTCCCTCATCTGTAAAATGGGGATTAAGACTGTGAGCCCCCCGTGGGACAACTTGATCACCCTGTTACCTCCCCAGCGCTTAGAACAATGCTTCACACATAGTAAGCACTTAATAAATGCCATCATTATTACTACATAGTAATTGCTTAACAAACACTATTATTATTATTATTATTATTTTATTATTCTCCGTGCCCGCACCGCCCCCTCCCTCCCAATATGCACTGCCTCTGCGGGGGCACCTCCACTCGAGCGCCGATAAAACCTTTGCTCTGGGCTGGGAGGAATCGTGCTCATTCTTCTCTGGCTCCTGTCCCCCTCGTCCTCCTCCGCCTCTTCCTCCTCCCCTGGGGGGTCCTTCTTCGGGGTCCTTCCTGTCCTCCTCAGCAGCGAATTGATAATAATAATAATGTTGGTATTTGTTAAGCGCTTACTATGTGCCAAGCACTGTTCTGAGCACTGGGGGGATACAATAATAATAATTTTGGTATTTGTGAAGTACTTACTATGTTCTAAGCGCTGGGGGGATACAATAATAATAATTTTGGTATTTGTGAAGTACTTACTATGTGCAAAGCACTGTTCTAAGCGCTGGGGGATACAATATTAATAATTTTGGTATTTGTGAAGCACTATGTGCAAAGCACTGTTCTAAGCGCTGGGGAGGATACAAGGTGATCAGGTTGTCCCATGTGGGGCTCACAATCCCCACTTTACAGATGAAGTAACTGAGGGCCAGAGAAGTGAAGTGACCTGCCCAAAGTCACAAAGCTTATAAGCGGCAGAGCCGGGATTTGAACCTATGACCTCTGACTCCAAAGCCCGGGCTCTTACCACTAGGCCACGCTGCTTCCCCAAGGTAATCAAGGTTGTCCCGCGTGGGGCTCACAGTCTTAATCCCCATTTTACAGATGAGGGAACTGAGGCCCAGAGAAGTGAATTGGTTTGCCCAAAGTCACACAGCTGACAAGTGGTGGAGTCGGGATTAGAACCCATGACCTCTGACTCCCAAGCCCGGGCTCTTTCCACTGAGGGATCTCGGTTGGAGGGGAGACCTGCTGCCTATCTGGGGTGATAGGGTTCACGATTGAGGGAGGGGTCTACGCCTTCGGCAACCCTCACGTTCCCAATAGTCTTCGCGCTTCGAACAGTGCTTGGCACATAGTAAGTGCTTAACAAATACAATCATCATCATTATATATATGTATATAAGTTTGTACATATTTATTACTCTATTTATTTTACTTGTACATATCTATTCTATTTATTTTATTTTGTTAGTATGTTTGGTTTTGTTCTCTGTCCCCCCTTTTAGACTGTGAGCCCCCTGTTGGGTAGGGACTGTCTCTATATGTTGCCAACTTGGACTTCCCAAGCGCTTAGTACAGTGCTCTGCACACAGTAAGGCTCAATAAATACGATTGATTGATTATTATTATTCATTCAATCGTATTTATTGAGCGCTTACTGTGTACAGAGCACTGTACTAAGCTCTTGGAAAGTACAATTCAGCAACAGAGACAATCCCTACCCAACAACGGACTTGCCAACTTGGACTTCCCAAGCGCGTAGTGCAGTGCTCTGCACACAGTAAGCGCTCAATAAATACGATTGATTGATTGATTGATTATCATCACCATTATTATTATCCCCACACCCCTCGCAGCCTCTGCAGCCCCCACACATTCCTGCAACCACTGCCGTGCCCGCAAACCTCGGAGCCCCTCACCCTCTGCATCTTCAGTCAATCATATTTATTGAGCGCTTACTATGTGCAGAGCACTGTACTAAGCGCTTGGGAAGTACAAATTGGCAACATTGGCATCTTCTGCAGCCCCTGCAGCTCCTACTTCTCCACAGCCCCTGCAACTCCCCCCTTTTCCAGCCCCGCAGCTCCTGCAGCTTGGACTCTGCGGGTGTCAGAAGATCCCGGGGCGCGATGCTGCCCGGCTGCCTTGGGCCTAGCAAAAAAGCCAACTTCAAAGCCTCGAGGTAGATGTCAAAGCAGGGCATCAGGCCGCCAGAAATAGCCTCCACCTCTGAGGCTCGGCCTCAGATTTCACCAGCCACTAATCGTGTTCAGGTACCGGCCACCAAAAGAGTGCAATTAAATTGCTCCAACTAGACACTCCCATGATATACACAACTCCTCTGGGGGCGATGCCAACTGGGCACCTTTGGGCACCCGCCACCCCCGCAACTTCTGAGCTCGACCTGACATCCCGCAACCCGCAGGCGGGAGGAAGGATACACCTAATCAATTTCTCGCTAGAATAATAATAATAATGATAATGGCATTTATTAAGCGCTTACTATGTGCAAAGCATTTTTCTAAGCGCTGGGGAGGTTACAAGGTGATCAGGTTGTCCCACGTGGGGCTCACAGTCTCAATCCCCATTTTTACAGATGAGGTAACTGAGGCCCAGAGAAGTTAAGTGGCTTGCCCGAAGTCACACAGCTGACAATTGGCGGAGCCGGGGTTTGAACCCATGACCTCTGACTCCAAAGCCCGGGCTCTTCTCCACCGAGCCACGCTGCTTCTCTAAAGGCGAAAGATTTATGCGCTTTGAAGAGAAGCGAGAGAATCCGAGGTCAGGGGACAACGATGCTGGAAATTAGCGGAATATGGAGAAGCAGCGTGGCTCAGTGGAAAGAGCCCGGGCTTTGGAGTCAGAGGTCAATCAATCAATCAATCGTATTTATTGAGCGCTTACTGTGTGCAGAGCACTGTACTAAGCGCTTGGGAAGTACAAGTTGGCAACATATAGAGACAGTCCCTACCCAACAGTGGGCTCACATGGGTTCAAATCCCGGCCCCGCCACTTGTCAGCTCTGTGACTTTGGGCAAGTCACTTAACTTCTCTGGGCCTCAGTTCCCTCATCTGTAAAATGGGGATGAAGACTGTGAGCCCCCCGTGGGACAACCTGATCACCTTGTAACCTCCCCAGCGCTTAGAACAGTGCTGTGCACATAGTAAGCGCTTAATAAATGCTATCATTATTATTTCTGTGGCCCGGTGCGGGGAGGAGGAGGAGACCCAGGCGGACTCCTCTCCGTTTCGTTCCCCAGCCTGCACCCGCGGTCTCAGCCCTTTCATTCATTCATTCAATCGTATTTATTGAGCGCTTACTGTGTGCAGAACACTGTACTAAGCGCTTGGGAAGTACAAGTCTTTCATCAGCAAGGACCATAGCTCAGTCCCCTTTCCTTGTCGGTTACTTATTCCTTATTACTTCATCACTTCTCTCCCGCCTTTCCAAGCACTCATTGACCGGAGCAATTTTTCTCCTTGGGCCCCATTACTAATTATTATTACTTAAAAATAAACCGGGCATTTTAAGAGGTGTATTCTAACCTGGGGTTGTTCTTACAACGCACTTCCCCAAGTGACTCGTTAGGTTACTACTCTAAGGCGAGAAACTTGTGACCCTGGGGGAATTAGGCAAACATGAATACCCTCGGGTGCATGGTACTTTGCTGGATACTAAATCCCATAAAACACAGTTTCTTCCTGTTGGCAAGACTAAAAAATCGGGTGTCTTGCAGGGCTCAAGCAATGACACACAATTTTACATTTTAAATTTGTAATGACTTTGACAGAGTGGCAGCGTTGATGTGATTATTACCACTGACGTCATTACCAAGACCTGTGCAGCGAACTGCCGATCCTGGAAGTGCTTGGGTTATAAACTGCCCTGGGGTTAAGTCCTGCAAATCCTGGCACAAATTAAGCATGGTCTAGGAGTTTGTAAACTATCACAAAGAGAGCATCGGCACTCACATGGAGGGTAATGTTCTCTCATTCGCAAAGCATATAAGGTCAAGTTTCATGGATTTGTGTAGGGCAAGGAGTCAAATTAGAATTAGTGATGATTTATGTTTTTTCCAACCTTTGCCCTATGTAATTCTGCACAGCAGAATTTTCATGCCCTTCAAACTATGGCAGATAAAAGCTCACTCAAATCAAGGGAGGTACGTTTTAAAACTCAGGACTTTAAAGCTTTCATTTTCATAAAAAGGACCCAATCATTTCCTTCATTAAGCCAACTGAGGCTACTTGCCCCAGACTTTCCTCCTCCACCGTATCAAAATACTTTGCTCCCTCCCTCCTTCCCTCTATGACCACCATTTTCAACTGTTCACTTTCCGAAGGCTTCTTCCGCACTGGTTGCAAACATGCTCATGAATCCCCTATTTTATAAAACCTCTCCCTTGATCCCGTGACTCCCTCCAGTTACTGATCCACCTCCCTCCAACTGTTCTTCTCCAAATTCCTTGAGTGAGTTGTCTACAGCTACTGCCTCTTAGTTCCTCTCCTCCAACTCTCTCCTTGGCCCCCTCCAATCTGGCGTCTATTTCACTCCATGGAAACTGCCCTCTCAAAGGTCACCGATAATCTCACCAAATCTGAAAGGCTCTACTCCATCCTAATCCTCCATAACCTTCCAGCTGCCTTAGACACTGTGGGCCCATCCCTTCTCCTGGAAACACTATCTACTCTTGGCTTCACTAACAGGTTCTTCTCCTCTCTCTCTTGCAGCTCCTTCTCAGACTCTTTCATGGGCTTCTCCTCTTCCTTCTACTCCTTAGCTGTGGGAGTCCCTCGGGGCAGAGTTTTGGGTCTCCTCCATTCGCTCCATGGCTTCAACTACCATCTCTACACAGATGATTCCCAAATGTACCTCACCAGCCCTGACCTCTCTCCTTCTCTGCAGTGTCACATTTCCTCTTGCCTTCAGGACATTTCTACTTCAATATTCCACCAGTACCTCAAGCTTAATGTGTCCAAAACGGAACTCCTCACCTTCCTACATAAAGCCTGACTTTCCCATTACTGTAGATACCACCACTATCCTTGCTGTCTCACAAGTCTGTAACCTTGGCTAAATCTTTGACTCATCTCTCTCATTTAACCCACGCATTCAATCTGTGACCAAATCATTCATTCATTCATTCAATCGTAATTGTTGAGCGCTTACTGTGTGCAGAGCACTGTACTAAGCAATTGGGAAGTATAAGTTGGCAACATATAGAGCTGGTCCCTACCTAACAGTGGGCTCACAGTCTAGAAGGGGAAGACAGAGAACAAACAAAACATATTAACAGAATAAAATAGAATAAATATGTACAAGTAAAATAAATAGAGTAATAAATATGTACAAACATATATACATATATACAGGTGCTGTGGGGAAGGGAAGGAGGTAAGGCAGGGGGATGGAGAGGGGGAGGAGGGGGAGAGGAAGGAGGGGGCTCAGTCTGGGAAGGCCTCCTGGAGGAGGTGAGCTCTCAGTAGGGCCTTGAAGGGAGGAAGAGAGCTAGCTTGGTGGATGTGGGGAGGGAGGGCATTCCAGGCCAGGTGGATGACATGGGCCGGGGGTCGATGGCCGGACAGGCGAGAACAAGGCATGGTGAGGAGATTAGCGGCAGAGGAGTGGAGGGTGCGGGCTGGGCTGTAGAAGGAGAGAAGGGAGGTGAGGTAGGAGGGGGCAAGGTGACGGAGAGCCTTGAAGCCGAGGGTGAGGAGTTTCTGCCTGATGCGTAGGTTGAATGGTAGCCACTGGAGATTTTCTACTTTCACAACATCACTAAAATCCATGCTTTCCTTTCTATCCAAACCACTATTATGAACTCATCATATCCTGCTTTTGCATCAGCCTCCTCACTGCCTCCCATCTCTCTCCACTCCAATCTGCTGCCTGGATCATTTTTCCAATATAATCATTCAGTTTACATCTCTCCACTCCTCTAGAACCCCAAGCAGTTGCCCATCCACCTCCGCATTCAACAGAAACTCCTTACCACCAGCTTTAAAGCACCCTACCTACCCCTCCGACCTTACCTCACTGATTTCGTTTTACAACCATCCCGCTTGCTTCACTCCCCTAATGCTAATCTACTCACTGTACCTCGATATTGTCTATCTTGCCACCAAATCCTCACCCACATCCTTCTTCTATACTGGAATTCCATTCCCCTTCACATACAGCAGACTACCACTCTCCTCACCTTCAATGCCTTATTAAAATCACATTTCCTCCAAGAGGCCTTCCTCAACTTAACTCTAATTTCCCCTACTCCATCTCCCTTCTATGCTGCTATAGACTTGGATCTGTACCCTTTAAGCACTTGGTGTTTGCCTCACCCTCAGCCTCACAGCACTTATGTACATAGCTGTAATTTATTTTACTGTTTGTCTCCCCCGCTAGACTATAAGCTCCTCATGAGCTGGAAAGGTGTCTACCAACTCTGTTGTACTGCATTCTCCCAAGCACTTAGTACAGTACATAAATACCACTGGCTTACTGTCCGATTGTGTGATCCTTCCTTATATGTCAAATTCCCCCAAAGGCACCAGATTGATAAAATGATGTCACTCCTAATTCACAGTTGGAAAGCTCCCCATACAAGAAGACAATCAATCAACCAATCATAGTTATTGCACTTATTGAGCAGAGCACTGTAGTAAGTCCTTGGGGGAGTGCTATATAGCAGAGTTGGTAGGTGCATCCAGAGCTTAGAACAGTGCTTTGCACATAGTAAGCGCTTAGCAAATACCATCATTATTATTACATTCCCTGCCTATGATGAGCTTACAGTCTAGAGGGGGAGACAGACATTGATATAAAAAATTCATTACAGTTATGTGCATAAGTGCTAAGAGGCTGAGGAAGGGGTGAATAAAGGGTGCAAATCCTAGTGCAAGGGCTCCACAGAAGGGAATGGGAGAACAGGAAATGAGGACTTCATCAGGGAAGGCCTCCTGGAGGAGATGTGTCTTTAATAAGGCCTGGGACTCCAATCCAACTCTCCCTAATGATGGCTGACTGCACAGACTTTCCAAAATTTCCACCATTTACATCTATTTCCTACTTTGCCAGTAACACGAAGTTAGAAGGAGCCTGCATGTGTATGCCAGGGAAGTGCTGTAACCAATCAATCAGTGGAATTGATTAAGTGCCTACTCTGTGAAGAGCTCTAAGCACTTGGGAGAGTACAATAGAGTAAGTCGACATGATCCCTGACATCAAGGAGTTTACAATCCAGTGGAGAAACAGACATTAAAATACATTAGGGGTAACCACTGTGTTGTAAAAATTTCAAATGGAGTGTTAGCTCCTACGGCATTTCTGACCTGTCTGGATATTTTGGGGGAGAATCTCTTTCTAAACAAGACCAACCGTGGAGAAAAATGGCATTGGAAGTTCCTCAGATCAGGCATCTACATGACGCAGGAGAGGAGTCAGATTCTAATTGTGAAAACAGGTCGTTGTGACCTAGAGAGGCTGCTCTGACCTGCTCTTTAGGGATTCATTCAGTACAAAGCAGGTGCAAGTGAGATGTCACCAAAAATACTTTTTTCCTGCTAGGCAATGTGTCTCTACCAAAAGTGGTAGTAGAACATTTCCATAAATGATGTGCAATTTGTGTGGAGAATTGAACTTGTAGACTGAGTCTATTATTGGGTAGGGACCGTCGCTATATGTTGCCAACTTGTACTTCCCAAGCGCTTAGTATGGTGCTCTGCACACAGTAAGCGTTCAATAAATACAATTGAATGAATGAATGAATGAACACCTGGTATGTCCATCTTCCGAGAGGCACTAGTTGGTGGAGATTTTCCCTGACGATAAACACAAACAACTGTTCTTTGGTTCAGAGATGATCCTACTGAGAGTGAGATTTCTTTAACAGGGTGTATGAGTGTGGTGCTAAGAGCCGCGTTGGCAGACAATCCCTTCCATGTTTGGTATGTATATAAAGATTGCCCCTTGCAGAATTGTTGCATTTGCTACTCAAATTTTCATGTGCTGTTTTTCTTTCTCCTTTTTGGTATCATGATCAAGTCATTAGTGCTCTGTGCTCAGTAAATACCACTGATGATGGTCTACCTGAAACCTCTGATCTAAAACAGTCTGCCACCTCTTTTCTGACTGTTTTGTGTCAGGCTGATCTGTCTTCTGCTTGTTGTCATCAGCAATAGTGTGCATGTTTTAGAGTGAGTGGCTTTGACCTATTCAAATATTGTATTGTACTCACCCAAGCATTTAGTACAGTGTCTGTAAGCTGTAAGCTTGTTGGAGGCAGGGAACATGCCTACCAACTTTGTTGTATTGCACTTTCCCAAGCACTTAGTATAGTGCTCTGCACTCAGTAAGCACTCAATAAATAACACCGATGATGATGCTCTGCACACGGAAAGTTCTCAATAAATACCATTGACTGATTGATTTAAACTTTTCTCCAAACTCAAAGCAAAGTCATTACCAGACTCAGCTAAAATGTCAGTTCCTCATCCATTCACTGCCTTGCATTTAGTTCACTCACAGCTAATTTCACTTCCTGACAATTTAGACATTTCATGGAAGTTTCTTTGAAACCCTAAGTCAAGGGTTACAACCTTCAACAACTAGGATGAGAGATATCTGCTGAAAATAAAAATGGGCACACACAGAAAATATTTGGGCTGCTCTCTGACTCCTACGGGTTCCTTCATAAATTTAATCAACACTTTAAAATTATTATTTGCCACATTTGAATCTGGAACCCAAACTATAAATTGACATGCATAATTTGTAACCAGAAAGTTAAAGAACTTAATTTGTAAAAATAGCACTCTGTATTTTATCAACCATTTTTACAGAAAATGTCAGGAACACTTCGTGCTGTAAAGAAACCTTCTATAAACTGACTGTTGAAGTTATTGCATGACACTGCCAAGTGGCAATGTCACTGAATTAAAAAAAATTTCAAGTGTAGGAATTAAGCGAAAAACATCCACAAACAGTAACAGAAGCTATAAAATCAGTGCTCGATTATACTGCAAAAGCTGGCTGGATTTTATGGGACGAATATGAAAATACAGATTGCAACTTCATCTAAGTAGAATCCAGAATTCAGCAGAATATGCATTTCAACTATTTTTTTTTTCAGTAGTGATGATGGTTGTGCTGAGCCATCCACACTCTCTCATCAGGACCCTCTGTTCCTAGGGCATGATTTAGATATTATTTTCCAAGGGAAACCTGGAAAGACATCTTAAGAAAAGCCTCAGTATTGCTAAAGTAATGGGAAGTTTCTGTCAATATTTAAAACAGTTACGTTTAAGAGATCACTTTGAAACTTATCCTTTCTAGAGTTCTTTGTGAATGTAATAGTGACCACATTGGTGGTGGAGCTTCAGTTTTTCAGTTAGGACAGTGAGTTCCAACCAAAGTCTCTATGCATTTTGAGGTCTTGATCTAACTTTTCTGGTGAACCCAATTGAAATACTTGGTTTGATATAGTCAAGGGCAAATAATAATCTACTTCAGAACTTCAGAAATTTGGTAGTAACCTCTTCGCTTTCCAGGACTTTTTTTTGAGTTTCGGAAACCCCAGAGAGTTAATTTTCTACTACTTTCTTTTTGACTTTTAAAAAAAAACTTTTACAACAGGTTACATAGAGTTCAAAATGTCTTTGAGCTGCTATTAATCTTCTGCACACATAACAACTGAGTACATAATAACAAAGAGAGTAAACAGCTTTCCCTACATTTACACTTCATAAACCAGAATCTGTAGTAGATTAAACCATTCATTCCTTATGGCTACAATATGCCAAATATTATTCAAAACATAAATCAGTATTGTTGAATTCTTATAAGCCACATTCGGAGACGTAGGAAGAAAGCAGCGGCTCAGTGGAAAGAGCACGGGCTTGGGAGTCAGAGGTCAGGAGTTCAAATCCCGGCTCTGCCACTTGTCAGCTGTGGGCAAGTCACTTAACTTCTCTGGGCCTCAGTTACCTCATCTGTAAAATGGGGATTAAGATTGTGAGCCCCACATGGGACAACCTGATCACCTTGCATCCTCCCCAGCGTTTAGAACAGTGCTTTCCACATAGTAAGCACTTAACAAATACAACAATTATTATTATTATTGTTAATAAATACCTTGGCAAGGATAACTTCATACATAGGCCACTATCTTGGTGGCAAACACATGTACACATAAGGCTTTAAACTTTTTTTTTTAATGCTACTAACCTCCCCCCGAAAAACAAACTCATTTGAGGTTGCCTGCTGACAGACAGTAGGTCGTGCCTTACAGGACCCCATTTTGTGACTTACAACAGAGTCTCCATCAGGAAAGATCGATAGTTGGCATGGCAACAAGCTTATTTCTCCAGAAATGAGCTCCGTTTATTAAATTTTGCCAGCTATTGATCAGTTCCCGATCCACATATCAAAACATGACAAGCAGTTAATGAATCACAGATTTGGTTCAGTTAAACAAAATATTCAGGAGTCGGTTTAGAACTGATTCTTTTTTATGAATTTGTTACAAGAATTATAACCAGAACAGTGACTGCTACAGCATGAATCCATTTTTATGAATGATAAGGAAAGGAAATGGAACAAATAAAAATGCAATTTCATTGTAAGTTCAAAACTGTAACCTGAGGTTTCTCTTCAGCTATTATAGGATAGAGCTACTTTTCATACTGTTCATACTTTTAATTTGCCAAGTGTCATGCACAAAAGCACTACTGCTCACCAAATTTTAGAATGAGCCTAATCCTCTTTCCTCCTTGGATATTAATGTTAGCATGTTGTTAATGCTAGTCTGCTGTACTCTGTGTAAGGAAGGAGCAGCTTAGAAATAGGGGTGTTAGCCCATTTCAGTGACAACTGATTAATCGTCTATTCCAGTGAGAAAGTTGGAAAGACTCAGAAAGATTCATTTAAACCATTAACTTCACATTCTTTTCTCTTCAACTTCCTTTCTATTTCTGGGCCTTTCACCCCCATCTCTTCAGCTGATTTCCTCCAGCCTAGTCAGTAGACTGATTTCTCCTGTAAGTAATGCTTTTAGTTGGTAGTCCCCAGGGGTCCATCCCCTTTTTTCCATTAACCAATGTTCATGTCACGTCGAAGAGTGCAAATAGCTTAACACTTGCTGGCACTGCCATACTATGGATTTACACAACACAAAAGGCCTTAACAACACCAAAGGAGCCAGAAGCCATAAAGTATACAGTAATACCTCAGAAATGGTCTTTACACTTATTTACATGAGAGATAATAACAGCCTTAACCTAGTTTTGTTTTACAGCCTATTAAATAATGTTCATTTTAAAAAACTGTCTAAGCTTGTATTTTAGTGACACGCTATCATTGTTAGAGAAGCAGCCTAAAATCTCAGACAGCGAACTTTACATGCTATAGACATTTCTGGAAAAGGAATTTATTTATACCACATAGGGTCTGGTAGCTAGTCACGACAGCTGTTAGAACAGACTGCTCTGGTGGATACACGTGTTTCCATGAGATATAGTCATATAAAAATTTATAGTTGTCATAAAAATAATGCTCTTTTGATTCAGGCCCACCCACAGAAAGGCAAGACTTGAGCCTTCTGGTATGGTGCTGAAGCCTGAATTGTCCTTTTTATATTTATTTTTGCAGAGGTATTAAACCTACATTAGTAACAAATGCATTTGAGATGCAGGATATTGTCCAAATGACGGCCTAAAGAATTGAGAGAGACTAGACGCAGACTGAAAACAGGGCTGCCTTTCAATGTTGGTTTAAATGTAGAGAATTCTTTTTTAAATGGCAAAAAATGAAAGGCAACCAAAATGGTTTTATACGATAGTTAAATAAATGTGAAACTATTGAAAATCCCCCATTTAGAGAGCAAAACCACCCAGTAATAGTTTGGGGTTTTTAAAAAACCATCATAAAATCAACTTGCAGGATACTGGGTGACAGTCATCATGGCTTTGCAAAGAACAGGTCCTGTCAGATGTATTTAGCCTCCTTATGTAACAACAACAAGGATGTGACAGATATGTCCTATCTTGACATTAGCAAGGCTTTGCAATAAGCTGGGAAAATATGACAGTTATAAACCGTTAGAGGGATACTCAAGTGACTGGAGGTTCATACCCAGAAAGAGGTTATCAACAAATGATACTCTGCAGGGTTGCTTCTAAGCCAAATGTGGTTTAATATTTTCTTCCAAGGCTTGGAATAGAGAACATATTCATTAAGTGTTCAGCTGGCACCCAGCTAGTGGGTATTGGGGAGAGTGGTGCACATCTTGGGGAAGAGGATCAAAAACCTACTGAAGTGCATGGGATGAATAGAATAAGCTTCTAAAAGGATGGAAGGGCAAAGATTATATAATAATAAAATAATGATAATAATAATATTAGCATTCATTAAGCACTTACTATATGCCAAGCGCTGTACTAAGAACTCAGTTAGGTACAAGATAATTGGGTTGGACACCGTCTCTGTCCCATATTGGGCTCACAATCTTAATCTCCATTTTGCAGGTAGATAACTGAGACCCAGAAAAGCAAAGTGATTTGTGCAAGATCACACAGCAGACAACTGGTGGAGCTGGGATTAGAACCTGTCTACATGTTTTGTTTTGTTGTCTGTTTCCCCCTTCTAGACTGTGAGCCCGTTGTTGGGTAGGGACCATCTCTGTATGTTGCCAACTTGTACTTCCCAAGCGCTTAGTACAGTGCTCTGCACACAGTAAGCACTCAATAACTACGATTGAATGAATGAATGAATGAATGAATGAATGAACCCAGGTCCTTTTAACTCCCAGGCCTCGACTCTATCCACTAGGCCAGGCGTATGCTCTTGGGGCGAAAAACTCCCTGAACCATACGAGGTGGAAGAAAAACTGACTCTGTGCAAGCATAAGGCAAAAATCGAGGAGTCATTCCAAATAAGAAGTTGATTATGAGTCAGCAATGGAGTACTACAACTAAATCTCTGTAGGCCTAAACAGGAATATTTAGGATTTAGTAGTCATGTGGTAATACTTCCACTATACCAAGCTCTGGTAAAAGCCTGATCAGGTACTGTGTCCAATTCTGACCTCTTCCAACTCAAAGGAAGATGCACCCATAGGAGGTTCATAGGAGAGTTGCAAAGATGATTCATAGGTAAGAGAACCAGGTCTAGGAGGAAAATTTAAGGTACTATTACTATTATTCAGATTAAGCTGCAGAATGAGGGATTTGAGTCTACATGAGAAGCAGCATTGGCCCAACAGAAAGAGCCCGGACCTAGGCGTCAGAGGACCTAAATTCTAATCCTGGCTCCACAACTTGTCTGCTGTGTGATCCTGGGCAAGTCAAGGAAGATTAAGATCATTGGAGATCATTAGAGGTCATTGGATTTAGCAAGAAGGAGATCACTGGTGAATTTGAGAGAGCAGTTTCTGCGGAGTGAAGGAGCAGAAGCTGGACTGAAAGGGATTCCTTTGGAAAAAAAAATCAAGTTCAATAGAATATCTACCGATGCGTATCCTGTGGTATAGAGAATTGCTCTTTAGGTTCTGCTCCCTAGTAGCTTTTTCTCTTTGGGAGTTTAAGTTGTTCTCTTCTAAAGATGCAAAGACTATACATCTTCCTTTATCTCAACTTCATTCAATGTTGTGGAGTTACTCAAAATCACTACACACGTACATATATATACATACATATATGTGTGTGTTTTATATATATTATATATATATATATATATACACACACACACACACACACATATATATATATATCTATATATATATATAAAATGTAATTGAGTCTACTCCCGGTTCCTGACAATCAATCAATCAATGATATTTATTGAGTGCTTACTGTGTGCAGAGCACCATACTAAGTGCTTGGGAGAGTAAGATACAACCAAGTTGGTAGACATGTTCCCTGCCCACAGTGAGAAGCAGCGTGGCCTAGTGGAAAGAGCATGGGCTTGGGAGTCAGAGGATCTGGGTTCTAATCCCGAGTGTGCCACATGTCTTCTGGGTGACCTTGGGCAAGTCACTTAACTTCTTGGGGTCTCCGTTACCTCATCTGTAAAATAGGGATTTAGACTGTGAGCCCCACATGGGACAGAGATGTGCCCAGCTTGGTTACTGTGTACCTGCCCCAGCACTTAGTACAGTGTCTGGCATATAGTAAGCACTTAACAAATACCACAATTATTATTATTAATGAGTTTACAGTCTAGAGACAGCTTAGAGTCCAGAGGCACAATACTTAAAAACCAAAGATATATCTTGCACTAAAGTTGCTGATGAAGTCCAGGTCCATAAAGCCTGCCTGACAACATGCCCAATCACTGCAGGTAAGTCAATTCCCGGCCCATTCTTTCTGCCCTCGTCCCACTGCTTACCCAGCACTTTCAGGCATAATCCTCCAGCTGGGGCCTCTGGCAGGAGGCAACCCAGATGTAAGCTCATCCTCTGGACTCTACCACTATGGGCAGGGAACATGTCTGCTAATTCTGTTGTACTCTCTCAAATGCTTAGAACAGTGCTCTGCACTAGTAAGTGCTCAGTAAATTCAATTGATTGATTGACAGAATGGAAAGGAATGAGGTTTTGGTCTGCCTTAGTCCACACATTCTATCCCTGCCCTGAAGCAGAGAGACCTTCACTCAGTGCGCCCCTCCTTCGCACCTCTCCTGCTTCACAATCCCCCTCCCCTTGTCAGTGACTTGAATTCTACCTTCTTTGGGTGAAATGGTGGGTGGATGGGGTGGGGGTAGGAGGGAGTGACAGCTGGGGAGGGGAGTGACTTTCCCTTCTTTTCCCACCTCTCTTTTGGCTTCATCCATCCCCTCCACCACCCCAGCTTCGTGCTCCTGGCTCCTCCCTCTCAGGCTCTCCTTCAAGCCGCAAATGCCTCCAGGGTGAAGTTATGTGTGGTCTCTATGGCAACAAGAGCAAATTGACAGCTAGTGCAGGGACAGAAGTGCATGCAGGGAAAGGGGGGAGCTAAAAGAGGGGGCTTGGTCAGGTAAAACTGAGTCAGTTAATGGCCATTTTGCCCAAGAAAGTGGGGACAGTACTCAAGTATCTGGCCTTCAGGGTCCCAGCTGGGGCCCAGTTACATTTTCCCATCCCCTTCCCTTCCTGTTGGCCGCATGGACAGCACATGACTTGAGCAGGGGCTCCACAAGTCCTTGGTTTATTAAAAAAAACCAACAACAAATACAATGTGGGGTAGGTGGAGGGAGGTTGAGGAGACAAGGGTTTAGTGGAACATGTTTAGGGTGTCTGTTAGGTCTAGAAATTCCCTGGGAGTAGTAGGAAGGAAAGGGATGAAGACTGGGGTGGCGGGGACATTATTTTACACTTATTTTAATGTCTGTCTCCCCCTCTAGGCTGTGAGCTCCCTGTGGGCTGGGAATGTGTCTACCAAAATGTGTCTACCAACCCTGTTATATGGTACTCTCCCAAGCGCTAAGTACAGTGTTTCGTACACAGTAAGTGCTTAAAAAATATGATTAACTGATTGAGAGATGACACCTCTGACTCTCAAGTCATCAGAAACAAATCAATCAATCAATCGTATTTATTGAGCGCTTACTGTGTGCAGAACACTGTACTAAGCGCTTGGGAAGTACAAGTTGGCAACATATAGAGACAGTCCCTACCCAACAGTGGGCTCACAGTCTAGAAGGGGTAGACAGAGAACAAAACCAAACATATTAACAAAATAAAATAAATAGAATAGATATGTACAAGTAAAATAAATAGAGTAATAAATATGTACAAACATATATACATATATACAGGTGCTGTGGGGAAGGGAAGGAGGTAAGACGGGGGGATGGAGAGGGGGACGAGGGGGAGAGGAAGGAGGGGGCTCAGTCTGGGAAGGCCTCCTGGAGGAGGTGAGCTCTCAGTAGGGCCTTGAAGGGAGGAAGAGAGCTAGCTTGGCGGATGGGCAGAGGGAGGGCATTCCAGGCCAGGGGGATGACGTGGGCTGGGGGTCGACGGCAGGACAGGCGAGAACGAGGCACGGTGAGGAGATTAGCGGCAGAGGAGCGGAGGGTGTGGGCTGGGCTGTAGAAGGAGAGAAGGGAGGTGAGGTAGAGGGGGCGAGGTGATGGACAGCCTTGAAGCCCAGGGGGAGGAGTTTCTGTCTGATGCACAGATTGATTGGTAGCCACTGGAGATTTTTGAGGAGGGGAGTAATATGCCCAGAGCGTTTCTGGACAAAGACAATCCGGGCAGCAGCATGAAGTATGGATTGAAGTGGGGAGAGACACGAGGATGGGAGATCAGAGAGAAGGCTGATGCAGTAGTCCAGACAGGATAGGATAAGAGCTTGAACGAGCAGGGTAGCAGTTTGGATGGAGAGGAAAGGGCGGATCTTGGCAATGTTGCGGTGCTGGGACCGGCAGGTTTTGGTGACGGCTTGGATGTGAGGGGTGAATGACAGAGCGGAGTCGAGGATGACACCAAGGTTGCGGGCTTGTGAGATGGGAAGGATGGTAGTGCCGGCAACAGTGATGGGAAAGTCAGGGAGAGGGCATGGTTTGGGAGGGAAGACAAGGAGTTCAGTCTTGGACATATTAAGTCTTAATTACAGAAGACAATCAAAGAAGGGGAGTTTCTTGAAAAGAGATGATCACATTTGTAATTAAGGAAAAGAATAAGACAGAAAGGGTAAGCAGAACACAGGAAGGCATGAGAAGAAATGAGTGAAATAAAGCAGTGAAATGGAAATGCAATGCTTTCCAAGAAATATTGCTGAAAGGTCAGTCTGATATGTAACAAACTATTGCAAATTCCCCAAGGCCAAAGGGAATGGCACAAATGGGATACATTTTAAAAGGAAGAATGAGGGACACAAATCTTAAAAGGTGGGGTACAACAAGGAACTTCATACCCCATAGAATGAAACTTAATAAGTGTAAAACAATAAGAAAATTCAGAAAAGATCATGAAAGAGTGATTACAGGTTGGGTCAATGCAATTCCTACAAAAGAAGGGCAAATTACCTAAGAAATCATAAGGTCACTAAGAAGAAAGCCAGGTTTCTATAAAGTGGCAATAAGATTTGTACTAAGCTAGAATAAGTGAACTACTGACTCTTCCAAAAGAAGGCTGAGAGGAGGCAGCCAAAAAGGATACAGAGTTGCTAAGGAGGGGACAGATTTCTCACAAAACTAGCTGCCTACCGACAGGTGATCATGGAATTGGAAAGTAGGAAGGAAGAAAAAGAATCCAGGGTCAGGTCATCCTCGTAGTCTTCGAACAGGGGGAAAGATTCTAGGAGATTCACTATAAATATGAAACATACCAGTAGGTGGGAGAGAATAATGCATCCCATATGCTTAACATGAATGAGAGAAAAAACTTCTACAGTAAAAAGGATCCAAGAGCCCCTAAGTGAAGAGTGTTAGGTTGGTTCAGCACAATGGGTTTACCAGCCTCCCTGATTCTGGGAATGACTCCTATATTCTTACCAAAGGTCCATCTCCTAGGATCTGGGGAAACCATCTCTATCAAAGAATACATTTCCATAAAAAAAGGTCTTTAATATTTTGAAAGTAAAACATTGCATGACAACTCTGTGATATCATCAAACTTCTCTCTAGCATAGTCACATTTCAAAAAGTTGGCAGACCGAAAGGAAATGAAAATGAAATGAAAAATGTTAGTAACACTAACCAGACTCTCCAGACAGCACTGGATAAAACCTTAAAAGTTTGACTGGATTCAAACTAGAACACTTACTTAAAAGAGATACACACACACACACACACACACACACATATATGCATATATACATGTATTTAAAATATAAAAGCTTATCATTATGTATTCTATATACATTCACAAAGATATTTTCACATGTACATGGACATATACACCCAGAAATATATGTATATAAACATACACATGCCAGTATATACCTATAAGATAACACCGCTTAACACTGATTATCAAAAACTCACAAAGGTCTACTGGGGGTTTTCCTAATGAATTTCCATTAGTGGGGGACCAAATAATGAGAAAAGTGGGGCTAGAGAGAGTCTTTAAGGGAAAATACCATCTACATGATCTATTTTAACTTGGTTACTTGAGAGCACATGGTTTTTTCAGTTTAATTACTTAATGCACACAGCATCAGGCACAGGCAGAAACTTTCAAAATATACTGATTCTGTAATGTAATTTTAGGCAGTTTTTCATCATAGGTTAGCCTTGCCTAAGACTTTTTTTTTCCATTTAGGATGGCAATGAAACATTTTGTATCTCTCAATGCAGGAGGCGATAAGTACACAGCAGGTCTTCTATAATTTTCAGCAACAAAGGAAAGGGGACCAGAGAGCAATAATTAGGCTAGAAAAGATCAACAGAGAGAGACGTTATAAAGAACTTCCCACCATCAAAGGTTATTCAGGCTTCCCTGTTCTGGATCTCTGGGATAAATACTTTGGATCCCCTCCATCAAGGCAGGGGATATGTCTGCTAATTCTGTTGTAGCTTACTGTCCCAAGTGCTTAGTATAGTGCCGTGCACATAGTAAGTGCTCAATAAATACCATTGATTGATTGATTGATTCAGGTCTTGGGAGAGTACAATAGAATTCATAGACATAATCCGGGCCCTCCAGGATTTCAGCGTAATTAAGAAATGAAGATATGTTGTCTCAGAGTCAAGAAACCTCCCTCTTCTCTTACCTGGTTCCCAGTGTCTCCTTGGCTGAGAGCCAGTTTGAGTGGCCAGGGAACAAGAGAAACTTCCAGAAACCAGTCAGCCTGCTGACACTTGGCCAGTGGAGCCTACACCAGTCCATTTAATCAATCAATCAATCAATGGTATTTTTTGAGTGCTTACTTTGTGCAGAGGCCTTCCCCGGTTAAAGCCCTCTTTTCCCTGACTCCTTCTCCCTTTTGTGTCATCTATGTGCTTAGATCTGAACCCTTTGGTACAGAATGAATGCACACAGTGAGTGCTCAATAAATACCATTGATTGATTTCAGAGCACTGTACTAAGCACTTGGGAGATATAATACAAAGAACTGGCAGATACGTTCCCTGCCCACAAGGAGCTTGCAGTCATGAGGAGGAGACAGACATTAATATAATAATAATAATGATGGCATTTAAGTGCTTACTATGTGTGAAGCACTGTGCTAAGTGCTGGGGAGGATACAAGGTGATCAGGTTGTCCCACGTGGGGCTCACAGTCTTAGCCCCCATTTTACAGATGAGGTCACTGAGGCCCAGAGAAATTAAGTGACTTGCCCAAGGTCACACAACTGACAAGTGCTGGAGCCTGGATGAGAACCCGATATACCCGGTATACTGTCCTCTCCCAAACTCTTAGTACAGTGCTCTGCCTATAGTAAGTGCTCAAAAAATATGATTGATTGACACCGAGCAAGAGAGCTGTGGCTACTGCCGATAAAAGAGATGGGGGTTTGTTGTGGGCACGAGCTGTGTCTGTTCTATTGTCCTCTCCCAAACGTTTATTACAGTGCTCTGCCTACAGCAGTGCTCAATAAATATGATTGACTGACTAGAGTGAGGCTCTAAGAGGGTGGAGGGGCATGATTCTCAGGATGAGCCCCCCTTTTCCTCTGCTCCTCCTCTCCTCCCCATCGCCCCAACTCCCTCCCTCTGCCCTATTCCCTTCCCCGCCCCACAGCACTTGTGTCCACCTGTTCCTATTTATTATTCTATTTATTTTATTAATGATGTGTACATAGCTATAATTCTATTTACCTATAAATAAGAGCCATTGAGCTATGAATGAGGTGAACATGAAATGCTCAAGGGATACAGATCCAAGTACATAGGCGATGGGAAGGGAGTTGGGGAAAAGAAGGCTTAATTGGGAAAGGCCTCATGGAGGAGATATGATTTTAATAAGGCTTTAAAGGTGGGGAAAGGGGTCATCTGGCATACATGGAGCAGGAAGGAGTTCCAGGCCAGAAGGAGCAACCAACTGCCCAGAACCCCAGAGATGGTAGGTCCGGACCAACTGCTCCATTGCGTCAATCAGTACTAATCACCATGCCGAGGGTGAGGAGCGGATCACAGCTGGCTGGATCCTCTTCGCTTTGGGGTTTTGGATCTCATCTCCAAGGACCATAGGGATCATACAGATGGGGGAAGAGGGAGGGGAGTAACAAGATCCCCCTTGGACTTGTCTCTGTGGTCTCTCTGAGCTCAGAGCATTAACCTGACCGAATGAAACAAAAGGCCCATCCTACCCAGCCAGGAGCCCCCACAGCTGATCAGCGGTTATGCATAACAGCCAAGGACATGCTCTACCTTTTATTTATGCAGAAGTAATCTTAGTTCAAGATTATACATTTGTTGTTGGGGGCAAACCAGACATAGAGACTTTTCCCACCAAGCCACACGTCTCTGCAGCTTTCAAATAGAGCAGAGAAGTTGGCTTTCAATTTGTGTACAGGGAGGGGTGAGAGAAGCAGGGAGGGAAGGGAATTGAATTTCCTGCAGTGACTGGAAATAACGTCAGATGGGCTTTAGGCATTCTAGGCTACATCAGCAATTACCATGTGGTGCGCTTCTGGATTTGACATTTTGTGGTTGTTTGAAACAGAGGGCACATCTCTATCATCATTATTAATACCTTTCACAATGCTAATTGAGCATATTTTTCCAAAACAAATATTATGTACATGAAACTGTTGATGTGAAACAAATATTTACTTGGCCTGTTTTATAAAGTGCCTTATACAACTATTTTTGAAGAATATACTCCACTGTGCACATTTACAAGGCTAGAACAGTGCAAAATTTTCTGGGTTTCTGTGCTCAATTTGCCTGTGTAGATACAGCTTGAGACTATTCTTCCCAGAAAGCAGTGGCACATTTTTGTCTTTCTGTCTGCTTATGCTCATTCTGGCTTATTCTAGAAGGGCCAGGGTTAGGGCTGTGGCAGGGACAACAGGCCTCTCACCCTTTCCTCACTCCCACTCTGAACATACTGCCGCAGTTGGGCTGAATAAAAGCATAGGCAATAAGAGAGTGTGTGTGAACTCCAAGAGTTGGACATCAAAGTGATGAAATCACATTTTTTTTCAAATTAATAGCAGAACAAATCTTTGCTTATCAAATTTGAGCCAAAATAGTCCTGACCTCATCTTTCCTAGCTGAAACATACCCACTCTTAAATGTTTTTTTGGATCCTATCCAGGGGAGGGCAATCAAGGGACGAAGGGTAGCCTAGTGGAAAGAGCACAGGTCTGGGAGCCGGAGACCCTAAATTCTAATCATTCATTCAATCGTATTTACTGAGCACTTACTGTGTGCAGAGCACTGTACTAAGCGCTTGGGAAGTACAAGTTGGCAACATATAGAGACGTCCCTACCCAACAACGGGCTCACAGTCTAGAAGAGGGAGACAGACAAAATGACAAAACATGTGGACAGGTGTCAAGTCATCCCTGCTCACAAGGACCGTAGTAACATTGATAGGGCAGCAAAGCTTAGATTCCCACAGCGTCCCTCATGTTCAAAGCCTTCCTCAAATCCCATCTCCTCCAAGAAGCATTCCCTGATTACTGCCCAACATGCCAAAGTGTCATCACCCAATCCCTAGCACTTATGTGCTTGTTTACCCCCCACCTACAGCATCCCTGTGAAGCAGTGTGACCTAGTGGTCCTGACTCCACCACTTGCCTGCTGTGTGACCTTGGACAGGTCACTTAACTTCTCTGTACCTGCTCTGTAAAATGGGTATTCAATACCTGTTCTCCTTACTTACGACTGTGATCCTCACGCGAGCCAAGGCCCATGTCCTATCTGCTAGTATTGAATCAACTTCTGTGCTTAGTATTGTGCTTGACACATAATAATAATATTGTATTTGTCATGCACATATTATGTGCCGAGCTCTGTACCAGATCCGAGATAATCAAGTTGGATGGGCATTTCAGTGGATATGAGATTTGTGGAAGCCCATGGGTAGGCAGTTTGCTGAACTCACTGTCCATGTTTCTTCTTGTAACATCTGTATCAATTGAAAGGTGTCCTGGGAAAAACTCCTACTAGTATTATTTATCAACCGAAAAAAGTCAACACAATTAGTTATTTTCTTTAATTTAAAATTAATTTGGCCTTACCAATTTAAATTAAAGTCCCCAATTGGATACTTTCCTCACTATGATAATTTTGTTACATGCTTTTCACTAATCCACTTCTAACTTCCAAAATATTATTTGGCAGTTCACTGAAGCCTCCAGACACCACAGGGGTTCATGTGCATTGTCTGGTTTTGGATAAAAAGGGAAAATAAGTCAAATTAGAAATTATTGCAGCACTGCAAAATATATTAAAATCCCCAAAGTCGCAATAACCAAAGTCATAATTTGGTCCACAAAATCACAAAGTCCACAAAGTGGCAGAAAATGGCATTTTTATTAATGCCGATGTTTTTATAAGTTTGTCTTTGAATTGAATTTGATGTTTCCAAACGTGAAAAACTTTTCTTCAATTAACAAAGTGGGCTCCAGAGGGTTTTCTATTAAACATTTAGACTTTGTTCTTCCAGAAGTTTTATTTTGATCACCAAAACCTGGAAATATTTTTTAAAACATTTGAAATGAAATGCAAAGAGAATTGAACAAATAAACAAATGATTGCTAAGCTACCAGTCATAAAGGCATAAAAGGAAGAGGAAGACAGTAAAATAGGTTCCTCTACCTAGAAAATATTTCCTAACACTAAATTCACAGGAATAAAACTCGAAATCCATTTCCAAAACCAAAACTATTAATTTGTCTTATGTACAAATTGAAAGGAAAAATGTGAGAATGTTAATATGTTGTAAAGGAAAACCTGAGATGAGGGTTAGGCTAGTAAGAAACAAAAAGTATGTGTTCCAAATAGAGGAAAAATAAATATAGATGTCTTGGAATTCTCCCCAACCTATTTATTCTCTCCTCTCTCCATCTTAGTGAGTCTTTACCACATATGTCTCTTTGCCTGTGAGCTGGACATTCACTTCTGATTGATAGTGGGGCTGGGGGTCATGACTCTGCCGCTTGTGATCTTGGGCAAGTCACAACTTCTTTCGGCCTTGGTTTCCTTATCTATAAAATGGGGCTAATATATCTGTTCTCCTTCTCATTTAACCTGTGAGCCTCATGAGGAACGGAGACTGTGTTTGATCTGATTACTTGTGCCTACTCCAGCACTTAGCACAGTGCTTGGCATATTTAGCAAAAGCTTAATAAATACTACCATTATTAAAACATTTCAAGAGAAATCATCAAAATGAATCAATATTTGAAAGGTACAGATGAATTTGGGAAAACTTAAATCAGGAGCATATCACCTGTCACCCCTATACCACCTCCCCAGGGGTGAAAGGAATGACAGTTATTTAGCAATGCATAGAATCACTAAATATCACAATGGGGAAAGAAGTGAAGAATGTGCTAACATCCCAGTAAAACAACTGGGGAGATTTTAGATGCTGTCTACCAAATCTGATTTGTCTGTCTCTTTTAGATCGTTAATCAATTGGTTAGGGATTGTGTCTTTCTCTATTTTTAAAAAGGTCCTGAGGAAAGTATCTTATCTTGTCTTATGCTGTCGCGTTGTTTCTGACCCATAGCAACTTCATAGACACATCTCTCGCAGAACACCCCACCTCCACCTGGTATCGTTCTGGTAGCTTATCCTTAGAGTTTTCTTGGTAAAAATATGGAAGTGGTTTACCACTGCTTTCTTCCATGCAGTAAACATGAGTCTCTGCCCTCGACTCTTTCCCATGCCTCTGTTGCCCAGCATAGGTAAGTTTTGACTTGTAGCAGTTTGCCTTCCACTCACTAACCACTGTGCAAGCTAGAAATGGAATGGGTATGCCTCTGTTTGACTCTCCCTCCCCAAACTGAGACTGGTGGAGTACTGGAAACTCTACAGGTGCGATCCTGAGAGGGGGAGGAAATTGTCAGAACTCAATAAATATTAGGAAACAATGGCAGTCGGAATGGGGCTCTCAGGGCCAACCTGCTTTTTTTTTTTTAAGAAACATTTCTGGGGGAGTCTTTAATGATCACAGGTGATTTTTTAAAAAAAGACTTCTTCTGAATATCATTTCAAAAGCACCCAAAAATATACCCTTCAGCATGGTCCCAGAGACCTTTACTCAATCCTAAGAGGGAAAATTTGCATCTACTAGAGTATTATTACTATTTCTGCAGAACACCTAAGTGCTCTTTGGAGATTTTCCTTTTAAATACTGGTCCTCCCAAATACTGCACAGTCCCATCTAGCTAGTAAAATCTGATACAATTAGACCCCCCCACACCCTCCACTCCCGTCCCTCAAATGGTTTGGCTCCAGATTCTGCTCTGCACATGTTCTATATTCAGGAAAAAGACAGTCAGACATTCCATCCTAAAATGGACAGAAAAAACAAGGCATATAGAATATGAACAATAAAATGAAATGACCAGCTAATTCCCCCTCTGAGTTCCATATTTGGGTACTGGGGCCGATTAAAAGTGGACAAACAGATTCAAAACTGGTAAACAGAAAATAGTCAGAGAAACTCTTTAGCAAACCCACCAACCTCTTTTTAGGGGAAGTAGAAGAGGATATTGGGAGATTTACTTAAAATATCTTTCCAGAGGTTGTGATTAGCTCCGACAACTAAGCATATAAAATCCATCCTCTGATACTGTGGAATGATTGTGGATGGCTGGAGGACCAGTGGCAAACAGATGGTCTGGGAGGCGGCAGCCAGGAGTAGGGTGAGAGAGAGGGGTCTGGGGGGAAGAAAAAAGTGCTTTTCCTGAGAAAAGATTTCACTGAGACCATGAGTCAAGGGGGTAAAGTCAAAAAACAGTGCCAGACACTGCAAATGGCAGCTGCAGCTATAAACCTAAGGACTTTATCTCTCTGCATCTTGCAGAAGGGATTATTAGTCATGCATCCATTTTCCAAGTCAGTAGCATGCTTTTCCATGCCAAGCTTTTGCTCAAAAAGAGAGTAACTCCCTTCTTTGATGGCAGAATGCCACACAGGGCAGCACTGTCTGGGGCTTTGTTTTGCCATTTCTTCAGTGCCCCCACTCAAAAACAAGCCTCTGACATGCAAAAAGGGCAGAGATGACTGTAAACAGTATTTGTAGTTAGGAGGACAGATCTTGACTTGAAGGAGTTCAGCTGTCAAAGGAACACAGACTTCACCCACTGCTGCATTTATGTGAAATTATGATGCAGGTTGGGTTTTTTCAATGGTATTTGTTAAGCTCTTACTATGTGTCAAGCACTGGGGTAGATACACGTTAATTAGGTTGGAACAATCCCTGTCTGCATGGAGCTCACAGTCTAAGTAGGAGGGAGGCCTGAGGCACAGAGAAGTCAAGTGATGTGCCCAAGGCTGCACAGCAAGCATTTGGCAGAATCAGGATTAGAACCCAGATCCTTGACTCCTAGGCCCATAATCTTTCCACTAGGCCTGGGAATGGATGTAGCCATTTCATCTACAGGCCTGAGTAATAAATGATGTACAAACAGAAGGGTGACAGCAAATATCCAGTTGAAATGAGCCTTTATTCTAAACTGTACAAAAACACATCCATTACATTGTTCATAAATGTTGCATTTTGCAGTATCAAACAGTTGGCCAATAGTGGTTGAAGGCTACGCCAGCTGTGTTTCACTGGAGCGTAAAATTGCCTTGCCTTCCTTTGAAACAAACAAGACAGAATAGCATTAGGCCAAACTGAAAGTTTGGTTAATGGCTATATTTTTAATAATAATAATAATAATAATAATAGTATTTGTTAAGCGCTTATTATATGCCAAGCACTGCTCTACGCACTGGGCATTTTGGTTGATTTGTGTTGCATAAATGTTAGAATATCTTGGTTTGCACCATATGGATGTTTTTTCGTTATACAATCACAAACTCAGTGTGTTTAGTAATGTAAAATAATGACATTGATAAAATTCATGACTTCAGTGAATATGCTTATCCTTACCATAATTAAGGAGTTTAATTTAGATGCTTGGATAACAAATGGATTCCTATAATGTGCTGGACTAAGGCAGCCCCTTGTACCTTGCACATATACACCAGGAAGTTGTAAGCATATTTGCTCTTTTTAGAATAAGATTTTTACAAGTGTCTTTCTTTTGCCAAAATGCTTCATAACAAAACAGGGGGACTCTTTCTCTCAGTCCTTCTTTTCCCTCAGGTACCTGGAAAGATATTGAAGATGGACAGCATTTCTTGAAGGGCAGAAACCTCTTTTACTTATCATATGCAACAGAGCTCTCTCAAATAAATGTTGTAAAAACACAACATACATAAAACATGAAAATGAGCCCCCAACATAATTTTTCATTGCCTGAGAAACTGCGCTTCTGCCTGCAACTCAGCAGTAAAGATTATAAAATACCAAACTACCAAATTTCTTACAATTAAAACTTGCCCTACTGGCCATATGCCAAAAAGCTTAACTGTGCATTACATATGACAGATATCCATTCTGAAGTATGTTTTCAAACAAATGTCTTGGTCATCCTTAATTTGTAATGTTGGGCATGGAAAGTTAAAAAAAAAACAGGAAAAGAATTATTTTTAAGGGCATGAGAGACCTCCAAATTAAGCTAAAAATCAAGGTCCTCTGAGGTTGGTGACACTGTTAACTATCCTGTGGAATATTCTATTATTCTGTCTCTGCTGAACATCAAAGTCAAAAATCCCTCTTTCCTTTATTTCCATTTAATATTCTCTTCTGTTGAAAGGTGTATATTTGCTTCAGGCCAGAGCTACTGGGGCATTGAAGAGGATATTACCTGGGTTTAATTTGCACATCATTTTTACAATTTTTTTGGATAAAGCCTTATATATGCAAACCACATCATTGTTTTTGCCACAAAAATAGCCTTTATGGAGAAAGGGATCATCAGGTGTGATGGTTTAATCAAACAGTGTGATTTACCTTGGGCTGCATACTGCAGAAACTGAGTATAGCTTTAGGGATCTGGCACAGCATGAGATATTACTAGGGGATAACTTTCAGGTTTATAGATCTAGTTATGCCCTAGGTTTAGAATGCAATCTGGTTGGTGACTCCTTTATGGTTTAATTGAGGAGATGAATATGTTCAATACCCTTAAACTAAAAGCAGGCTAACACTGAATGGGAAACTATAGATATCAGCTCAGACCATCAGTAACATCATCTTTGAAAATGAAGGATACCGTTACATACTGCCTGGTTAAAGGTAATTAGCACGTTCCAAATAAACCACTAGATCTGATGATCGGTTTCACTCGGGAAGCTATCTCAATGGCAAGAAAAGTGATATGGGTGGCATGCTCAAAGTCATAAAAGTACCCCAAAAATGGTTTACAAATCAAACTCAGCTAACTCCCTCTGTAAAATGTCAGCAGTTGTGCCTTGGAGCAAATGCACATAATGTGGCTTATATGTTTAAAGTCTTATCTAAAAGAAACTAAAACTAAACTCAGATAACTTCTCCTTTTGTAGATGTATAGTGTGCATATGTATGCATTTTTGGTATTACTTTCCTGAAGGCTCATATCCTTTTATATTTATATTTTATATTTATATAAATAAAATCAAAATTCCAAGAGAACAGGTTTGGTTCAATGGGGCATTTGGTTATTACTGTTAAAGGAGGAATAAATTTCCCCCCGAACAAGATAATTTCCCGGATAGGTGCTTCATCACAGGAAAAGAATACAAGGGTAGTTTGTGTAAGTAAAACAGAAATTGGATTTAAATAGCACCATCACTGATATACCTAATCTTATTCAAGACTCATAAAATGCTTTCCCATTAGATATATCTGCTGTATCTTAATGCAGAACTAATTAGTTAAATATTTCACCTGTGTTTTATAGATCTTTTAACTCTGTCTACTAGGATGATATTTTTGTTTGTATAGTTATAATGAACATTTGATGATGCAAATAGAAAAAAAAGCAGCTCTGGAAAGTCCTCAGGAGGCATTATACAGGTTTCTGTATCCGTGTTTACCAGCTGTTCTGTGTCCAAAATACAGGAAGCAAGATCAGTGCATTCATATATGCAGGATACATATTAGTTGAAATAGAAACGTTCATTCTCATTTGTTTCTTTAAATGGAACACAATTTAAACTAGTTTTAAAAATGTTTCTATTATGTTTGCAGCACTCATATGTGTATTATTTTACATAGAGTAAGAGAGGATGGGGACTGATGACTCCTGGTACATTCTAAAAACATTTCACGTCACATAGAAATAATGTAATAGTTCACCTGCTGGGACTAATTTTCAAAGAGGCAAAAATGCCTGGCAAGACTGCCTTTTAGCCAAGCAAATTGTCTGGCTTCAGATTTTCAAAGGGAATTTTTTTATGGGTTAATACTTTTCTTTTGCCACTCAACACATTAGGCTATTCTCAGTTACAAACTAGGGCATAAAATACGTATTCAAAAATGAGTAATCTGAGCACTTCGTTATTATGGAAGATCCATCCTCCACTCCCTCTTGTCCCTTTGAAAGCAAATAGAAAATGGCTTCCTTTCATTAACTCCGATTTTAATTTGGTATTTATTATCAACTTCAGACTGTAGAAATCCTAAATGGTACTAAAAATAGGAGAAAAAATTAGAGAAAAATTTGCTTAAGGAATGAATGTTTTTCTTATTTTAAATCCCAACTAAGAATCATTTTCAATTATTGTTTTCTGCTTAGGGTTAGGCTGCATTCCATGCGAAGATGGAGACCAAGAACATCTAACACCAGGCAGAGATTGTCTCTCTCTATTGCTGAATTGTACTTTCCAAGCACTTAGTACAGTGCTTTGCACATAATAAGTGCTCAATAAATATGATTGAATGAATGAATGAATTCAGCAGGCAGTTAGAAACTGGGAAAGGTTTCACAGATACTCTCGAGCAAAGTAGATCAAGAGTGTCAGGGAAGACCTAGGTCTGGAGCAGAGAACCAAGTCAGTCAGTCAGTCAATCACATTTATTGAGAACTTATTATGTGCCGAGCATGGTATTAAGTGCTTGGGAGAATACAGTACAACAATAAATGGACACAGTCTCTGCCCACAATGAGCTTACAGTCTAGAGGGGGAACCAGGGGACAGGAGCAGGCCTGGAGCCGAGGACAGAGGGGACAGGAAGAAAAGAGACCTAATTCTTCCAAATATTGCATGGCCTTAGCAAACTCATTTTGTCAGGAAAAGCAAAAGCTTTAGTATTTATTCTGTTACCTTCAAACAGTTCTGGGAGCTAGTCTGCCAGATGATAAATTATGGAATATGAGCTTGAGGGTTTTAAAATATTTAAACCCTTTGTTCAGGTTCTGGCTAAAGCGTTGGGGCTAATTCAGTTTGATGTGGGCCCAAATTAGGAATCCTTAAATACACATTGAATCCAAGGAGATCTGTAATAGCACTTTTACAAGGAATTCTTATTAGATGTTTTGAATGAGGCCAAAAAAAAAATGGTTCACCCACCCTGGATCACAGTTTGTTATTATCAACACCAAATGATCCCCAAATCCATAACGGAACTGATAAATCTAACTCTTGTTGGTGTGGGCTTTGAAGACAATTCTCTTCACTGTCACATGGACTTGTACCATGATATGTCATAGCTATCTCTGCCTCCGTTTAAGGAGAACATTGTTATTTTGTACTCTCCTAATATCTTTGTACAGTGCTCTGCACTCAGTAAGCAGTCAATACATATGATTGAATTATGAAATATGATGAATGAATGAGAAATCTGGGAAATCAAAGAAAGAGTCCACTAGTACCAGGAGAGAACTCTTTTATACCACTCTTATATTTGACTTCTTTCCCTTTTCCCCAACACTTATAAATTCCTCATTTGGAAAAAAACGATTTCCATTGCTCTCAGTGTTCCAATATTCCGATTTCACATATCTGGCTTCAACTGACATTAAAAGGGAGGGAAGCAGATGAAGGGAGTAGGGAAATGGAGCAACAGGAATAGGTCTTTAGTTCCTCTGTCCTTCAATTGTGGTACAACTTTTATTATCATGAATGTTTCCCATTCAACAGTTCGAATCCATCCAGAACCCAAGATCCCAAGAAAAGAAAGAGATTGGCCTATTTCCTTGTGCTAAGATAATGGGCTGAAATCATGAGATTATTCGTTAGTAATCACTTTATTGCTCCTCTTTCGCTATGTTTGGATGCTGAATTATTTTGATTGTTTGTCCAAGTTAATTTTGAATCTCTTCCTGTCTTATTGTCTCCTTGGACTGCCCTACCACCGAGGAAGCTGTGTGTCAAGTATTAGCACAGGCTAGGCAATAAGGTCAACCCTGCATATAATAAACTGCTGCCCAATATCTTGTAAAGACACAGTCTTCTAGATGAACTGAAAAATCTATCATCTTTCCTAAGACATTTCAACATCAGGACACTTCTTTCTATTTTACTAGCATCATTTTTTGTTGAGTGCTTGTTTTACAGGATTTGATGCCCATTGGCAGAATTAGGATTTACTTAATCTTCACTGTATGGGAATACAGCCTCTACTGTTTTAGTTATTCAGCTACAGTTTCAGGAGAAACACTGCCGTCTATGAATACTGATCTTAGGAAGTAGAAGAAAAATATTCAGTTTATATTTAAATGTCCAATAAGTCTCGTTGATTTTTCCCACATTTCAATAACAAAACATTTGTGTTAACAACAAAAAAGGTGTTCCAAAGCCTTATGATCCTGTAGGGAAACCTGCTGCCAATATGGTATTTTAATCCAAGGAACACAATCCACCAACTACTGATCAAATACAATACAGCTAAATTTCACCTCCAGTGTTTCATTTTGATAATAGATATGGAAATTTTTCTGTTCAATAGCTATTCAAAAATAACCTGGGAAGATAGGTTTCTAGTTACTTCACAGTCCTCCAAAATAATCCATTAAAGTCTGATGACTTGTGAGAATTAAATTGGTAGCATTAGCTTCACACCAAATGACCAGTTGGGTCAAGTGCTATTGCTGACGTTTTCCTCTAGTATCTTTCCAGTCCTGGAAAGAAAACAGTAAATAGGTAAAATAATGATTATTTTCCTTTGAAATTCTTAGTTTACAACCGATACTATCCATTGTTCAGTTCTACATGAAAGTCGAGAGGCTTCTTAGTACCTACCAAGCAGAAACCAGCAGGGTTTCTAGGGTAATTCTCATTAAATTTAAAGTATATTCTATCCTTATCAGAGAACAGCTCCTCTGACATCCATTTCGATGTCCCTAATTTAAACTCAGCTATTAACTCCTACGATTGGCCATATCTTTCCCTCATAAGCACCGCTGCCAGGGTAATGCTCGTTCTAATGATAGGAGACCAGACAAGGTGTATCCATTGTATAATGGATATTATGTATTATGGTATTTGTCAAGTGCTTACTATATTCCTGGCACTGTACTAAGTGTTGGGTTAGATACAAGCACATCTGGTTGGAAAAAGTCCCTGTCACTGTCCCGCATTGCACTCAAAGTCTTAATCCCCATTTTACAGATGAGCTAACTGAGGCAGACAGAAGTTAAGTGACTTGCCTAAGGCCACACAGCAGACAAGTGACAGACACAGGATTAGAACCCATGACCTTCTGACTCACAGGTCTGTGCTCTATCCACTATGCTATGCTTCCTCCCTAACTTCACTGACAAAGTGGGAAAGAGATTCTCTCTCTCTCAAAGATGCTCACACTCATTTAGGCCCACCACTGGCATGCCATTTTCAGATCAAAGACAACTGTATATTACATTTCCTTGAATATTCCTTACAAAGTCGCTATGACCTTTGCCTTCAACTCTGCCCCTCTCCTTTCTCTAGTTAAGATTTTCTGGGTGGGACTCTAACTTTCACACCTCTCATTTTCCATCTATAAACATATTTCTCCTGTGCCTCTTAAGAGAAGCAAGATAGTCAGTCGATCATATTTATTGAACGCTTACTGTGTGCAGAGCACTGTACTAGGCGTTTGGGAAATTATGATATAACAATAAACGGACACACTCCCTGTCCACAATGCGCTTTACAGTCTAAGAAAGAAATGGGGGAGGCCAAACTATTCTGGCTCTTTGTTTGATCCAAAGGCCAGTTGGGTTTCCTGCTAAGAGCAGACCAGATTTATATAAGGATTTTTAAAAGGTAAGTTTTTAGCATAGAATAGTCAGCTTTAATCACTCCTCAGTTTTCAAATTGCTGCCGGGATGTGGCTGATGCCCTGACCAACAGCCTCAGACCAATTTCGGTATGATTCCATTATTTGGACAGCCATTTGAACTCCACCTTTGTCCTTCATGCTTGCTTGTGTGCTTCAGGGGCATCTCTGGGTGGATATTAACATTTCTTCAGCTCACCTCTCCCGCTCTCCCTCTAACTTCCTTCCTATGGTTCTCCCTCCCTTCACTGCCCATTCCCTAATAGCCTGAATCGAGAGACCAAAGTGCTCTGGCTTTTGGAGAGACACCGAGAGGGGTGGTTCAGCCCAAACTGTGTGGAAGTAGGGGAAGGAAGAGTCTGTTTTAAAAGGAAGGACTGCTACTGGCCCAACAGCTGCTTTCATCTTCTCAAACTGGGAGCTTTCAACTACCAATAATTATACCAGAAGGTTAATTGGGGGCATCCTATATTCCCATGGGAGGCACAATTAAAATCATCAGTCAGGGCTTCCATGCAACAGGTGAGTTCAGAGTGGGCATCAGCATATACCAGGCTATCAAAAATGGGAATTTTTTTAAAAAATAGGCAAAGGCACACAGAGTGGGAAAGAAGATAGATGAATCCCCAGAAGCTTAAAAATATTCAGAAACTTAAAAAAAACATAAATCCTCCTAAACGGGGATAGAGTTAATTAAACTATGCTTAATACCGTTTACTAAACGTTAAGTTTATGACTGAAGAGGCTTTGAAATGTTTGAACGTTCTAGCATCAGAGCTGTAAAGCATTATATCCTTTCCCTCTAGAAAAGGAATACTTAATTTTATTGCAGTCTGTGATACAAATCCTGTATCAAATATAACTGCATTTTTATGTTCTGACTCATTTCCAAGTAGGACCTGATGCATTTTAAAGAGTGAGGATTTCAAAGAGCTCTCCTAAAATCAAAGTAAATAAGATCCTGATTTTTATTCTTGAATGGCAAGGAACAGTTATGGCAGGCTCCACAGATCCCAAAGCCCTAAAGACATATTCTGCACAGGCATCCCTGGGACCAGACCACAGTGCAAAATACCCAAGCAGGACTCAATTCCAATAGTTAAGAGAAATCCCCATGGGCCACTGACCCACCAACAGAGGGTCACTGCATATGCCCTGGAAGGACAAGACAGAACCCAGTAGAGGAAGTTGCATTTTGAAGGATCCAGCTTTGAGCGGCTCCTAATTCCCTGTGCTGTGGGAACTGCATTTTTATCCCCTTTTGGTCTGGAAAATGAAGTTGTGAAACAAAACTTCAACCCGCCCTCTTTAATCTCTTTAAGTCTCCCTTTTTTATATGTTTTCCTGCCAATTCAGTAATTCAATAAAGTCCCAATTTCATATCTCTAGCATTCCAGAGATTCCATAAAACCAAATGTGCTGCAACAAAAGTGGGACTGCAAAATCATTACTGACAGAAAATAAAACTGAACAGGTTGGCGGAAAATCTGACTGAATACTTAAAATGATCAAATGAACAGAGGCCCTGTATATACAACCGTCATACAATCTTCTATTCTCTCAGTTGCACGGTATCTACAAATCTGCTTAAAATGTTTACAGTCTGTTATTGATGATTTGACTGGTTTTATCTTAAAAGAAAAATTAATTAATGACCTTTGAGTTTCCATGTATAACAACCTTAACTATTCATTCACCCACACTATTCATTTATCCTTTACTGAGTTTTCTTTGTAACACTGCTATAGCAGACAATAGGGTACATATTTTTGAAGAACAATGGATTATTACCCTAATTATAGTTGCCTGGTGTTTTCTACACTTTTACCATTTTATTAAAAACAATTATCTGAGAAGAACCAATCTTTTGTAATTCCTTCCCCATTGTTCTTATTTCTCTTTGATTCTGATGAGGTCTTTTCAAAGAGTATTTTATTCATAATTATATACTGTAGGGCAATTTCTCAGAAATCGAGTCCAGATGATATTTTGTTCAGATTAATTTTTCTATAGTTTTTGATATAATTATTTTTTGAGGCTTAAATACTAACTACTTAATAAACCCATTTTTTTTGCTAATCAACTGAAGGATGTAATAGGTTGCATGAAAAGATTATTTTAGAAAGTTAATGCTTTAAAAAGACCATAACGAGAAGTAGCAAACCTAATTGCTGCCTCTCCAGATTAATCGTTCCATTGTTTATTAGCCCGTGGGAACCCGCTGTGCCAACAACCAATTCAGGTTATTCCTGGCCCTTCTGCCATTTTACGTTAGGTCTTCCCAAACAAATTGCCCATGAGGTTCATGTGCAAAAATAAGCTGGGAGTTTGAATTATCCATATAATTTTCCTGTCCTAATAATGATGATGATGATATTTGTTAAGCACTTACTCTGTGCCAAGCACCTTACAAAGCATTGGGGTAGACACAGGATAATAGGTTCCTGTTCTACATGGGGCTCCCAGCCCAAGGAGAGAGAACAGGTATTTCATCCCCATTTTGCATATGAGGGAAATGAGGCATATAAAACTTAAGTAATATGCCCAAAGTCACACAGCCGGCAAGTGGCAGAGCTGGGATTAGAACCCAAGTCATCTGACTCTCATGTCTGTGCTCTTTCCACAAGGCCACATTGTTTTTCTAAAAGGGTAATTTACATCATGGCTGAATTTTAGAATATACTGTCCTTGAAAATGAAAAGTCTTTTCCAGGAGCAATGTTTTATAAGAGATCTGGTTTAGTCAGTGGTATTTATTGATTGATTGTTTTTGTTTTTATTTTATTATGTTCCAGGCACTGTACTAAGTCCTGGGATAGACATAAGATCCATCAGGTTGGACACAGTCCCTGTCCCATATGGAGCTCACAGTCTTAATCCCCGTTTTACATATGAGGTACCTGAGGCACTGAGAAGTAAAGTGACTTGCCCAAGGTCACACAGCAGACAAGGGGGAGAGCCGGGATTAGAACCCAGACCTTCTGTCTCCCAGGCCTGTGCTCTGTTCACTAGGCCACGCTGCTTCTCAAACAATAAGGTTTCAAGAACTGTTGACTCACGAGATGGGTTCCACAAAGTCAAGTCCTTCACTGGATGGAAACTAAAAAGAGTGGTCAGGAGAGATAGGATTACATGGTGGAGCACAAATGTCCTTTTTTTAGGGAAGAATGAATTCAGGGAATGCAGAGACCAAGCAGAACCAGATGCTCATTCATCTCCGCAGGAATAAACTATGGAAGCAAATTACAGGTTGCAGAGAAAAATATCCATATGTCATATTTTAAAGTACTTATGTCTCAGAATAAGATGGGCCTTGTGTTTTCTGACCCTTCTTGGGAAAGAATCAGGGTGACTAGCATCAGGGCAAGGCTGGATTCCATTTTCAACTTCAAGCATCATGCAGAAGCAGATCTCCCCTAAACAATTCTGTCCCCCACAAGTGAAGACAGCAGTTACATAAATACAATAGTCATGTTCTACATCATGCATACTGAGTACCAGATTAGCATTTAGTTTAAGTGTAGTCTAGCTTTAGTGTAAACTCGTCATGGTCAGGAAACGTGTCTACCAACTCTGTTATATTGTACTCATCCAAGCACTTAGTGCAGTGCTCTGCACATAGTAAGCACTCAAAAAATATGATTGGAGTCCAAGGTCTAGTGCAATGATGCATGACTCTTTCTTGGACGAATGATCATAATGTCAAAGGTTTTCTTCAATCTTAAATTTATCACTGGAGCATGGGTGTTCAAGACTTTTGGAGAAGGGAAGAGGTAAAGTATAGTATCCATCGAGTATCCACTTAATAATTATTGTATTTAAGGGTTTACCATGTGCCAAGCACTGTTCTAAGTGCTGGGGAAGATACAATTTAGTCAAGTTGGACACAGTCCCTGTTCCACATAAGGCTCAGACTCTTAATCCCCATTTTACAGATGAGGAATCCACTTGGTGCAATGCACTACACTAAGTGTTTGGGAAGTACAAGACAAAGCAGTGGCATATTTCCTGTCCACAAGAAATTTACACTTTAATGGAGGACGCAGACATAAAATATTTACGAATAGAGTGAAGATAAATAATTGCATCTACAATTCAATAATAATAATGATGATATTTGTTAAGCACTTACTATGTGCCAAGCACTGTTCATACTATGTAAACACAAGTGCTGAGGATGGGTATACATAAATTCATAAGTGCTAAATATGCCTCAAAGGTTTTCCGTGACTTAAAGTGTTGGGGATTAATCAGGGAAGGTTGCTGGTTGAGGTGAGATTTTCTGAGAACTGTGAGTTTGGGGAAATCTGTGGTCTGTCAGACTTGGGCAGGGAGAGAGTTCAAAGTTAGGAGGACTGCATGAGTGACGAGATGGAGGCAGAAGAGTTGAGAGGTAGTTAGAAGGTTAGCATGGGAGGAATGAAGACAAGGATCTGGAGAATATTAGGTGAAGAGAGCAGAAAGATAAGGACTTTGCTTATTAAAGTGAGAGCTATTCCTTGTACATTGCTATACATCCTTTGGGCGTGCATTCAATTTTTGTCAGTTAAGTTACACAGCCAATCTGCAATGTTACCTGCAAATCAGATGATCATTTCAGGTCCGAGCCTTATCTAGTCTACAATGTTGGCATCTTGAGGACTGGTTAACAGAAAGGATGATCTGAATTTCAAGTGTTAAACTATTCATGTGGGAATTAGGAGGGAGGGGATAACAGAATAGGCTCAGTGCACCCTTCCCCTCGCGTTTCAGTGGCTGCTGACCAACTCTATTCAGTTCTACCCTGGTTGCTCTAGCCTTCTTTCTCCAGTCTCTTCAGTCAATCAGTGGTATTCATTGATCACTTACTGTGTGCAGAGCACTCTACAAAGCACTTCATAGAGTTAATCACAAGTTTCTTTCTTAGTCACCTCCCTCCCCAATTCTGTTGTATTGTACCTCTCCCAAGAGCTTAGTTCAGTGCTCTGGGCACAGCAAATGCTCAGTAAATATCATGGATTAATTGACTGATATGCGAGTCAATGCCTTGGCATAACAGGTATTGATGCCTGTCTACTTGTTTTGTTTTTGGTCTGTCTCCCCACTTCTAGGCTGTGAGCCCATTGTTGGGTAGGGATTGTCTCAATCTGTTGCTGAATTGTACTTTCCAAGCGCTTAGGACAGTGCTCTGCACAGAGTAAGCACTCAGTAAATATGAATGAATGAATGAATGACCAGAGGGTCAATGTGTGTCTGCTGTGCTTACTACACGAACTGGCCCAGGCAGAGTCAATAAGCAGGCTCTGGTAACTTGCAACAGGACCTCCATGTAACTGACCAGGCCATTAAAACTCTGCCTGGAAAATGAAATCAGGTCCTTTTTTTTCCCTACATGATAATTACCATGTAGTAGCAGAGGCTTTGGTAAGAGGTATTGAAGGCTTCCACTTTCCAGCAGCTGCAATCTTATTAAAAACCACCTCTTAAAAAAGGCACTGCTGCTCTTCAGCTGTCAATATAAAACCTCATTATACAAAATCCTATATTCAGCCAGTTGCTGATGGACAGGAAATCTCCACTGAGGATGTGACCCTGCATTCCTTGCATACCAAAATTTCTCCACAAAAAGTTGAGAAGGATAGGGGAATAATCTAACGACTGACTCTACCGTTCTAGGTTATTCTCAACTGTATATAAGTGGATTACTTGGGATGCATGAAGCCCCTGAAACTCAGGGAGTTAAGGGTTGTGAAAACATATCCTTAATTTTGCAATGAGGTCTTGCCCTTGCCCTTTGATTGAACTGTGATGCTAATCATTTCTCTAGAAATGATACACTGATACAAATGCAGTTTTATGTTGCTATTTTAGAATTTTACTAATTTTAGTACACTTTTTAAATATTACTTTTTATGGCTTTCCTTATGCCAAGCACTGTACTAAGCACCGGAGTAGATGCAAGCTAATCATGTTGGATACAGTCCCTGACCCATATGGGGTCCTAGTCTAAGTAGGAGGGAATAGGATTTAATCCCCATTTTACAGATGAGGAAACTGAGGTACAGAGAAATTAAGTGACTCCCCAAGGTCACCCCCAGCAGACAAGTGGCAGAGCCGGGAACAAAACCCAGGCCCTCTGACTTCTCGGCCTGTGCTCTTTCCGACAGGCCACACTGCTTCTAAACTTGATTATCAGAAAGAATAATAATAATGTTGATATTTGTTAAGCGCTTAGTATGTGCCAAGTACTGTTCTAAGCATTGGGGTAGATACAAGGGAATCGGGTTGTCCCACGTGGGGCTCACAGTCTTCATCCCCTTTTACAGATGAGGTAACTGAGGCCCAGAGAAGTCAAGTGATTTGCCCAAGGTCACACAGCAGACAAGTGGCGGAGCTGGGATTAGAACCCACGACCTCTGACTCCCAAGCCCGGGATCTTTCCACTAAGCCACGCTGCATCTCGAGAATGTGTTGGATAGCAAAATCACAGGCCTAGCAGAAAGACAATCCCTTCCCTCCCATACTTATTCAATCAATGTATCTATCAATTGTATTTATTGAGCACTTACTATGTGCAGAGCAATCACCATACAATGCAACAGAATTAGCAGACACATCCCCTGCCCATAACGAGCTTACAGTCTAGAGACGAGTGTACAGTCTACCTCCTGGAATTATTATCATCATCATCATCCTGTCTATCCTCTCTCCCATATCAGCGTTTTACTACCCCTTCTTCTCTATATCTGCCAAAGATGGATACTGGGATCCTGCCCAATTTTAATTCTTGCGCCATGAGAATAATTTGACTCTGAGGTGGGATGTAAACTACAAGAACACATTGTGACCATAACACACTTAGCAGTGAAAAACAACTGGAGGATCTTGGGCTCAAAGGTAAAGACATGGCAGGAAATCCTGACCTGACCTTCCACTGAGGTTACACCAATTCCCAAGATTAAGCCTGCAGGAACCCATGGCGGGAAGTCCTGTGTAGAGTAAGCAAGCACTGGAGAATTCAATTTTGTTATTTCAAAATGTGAGGGAGAAGTAGGGCTATAAAGTTAGGATTGTGGGTTATGAATCTGGGCAAATGGCAAAAAGTAGTCTTTTTTTTGTGGCCACTGATTGAGTGTACCCGGAACTTCCAATTCTCAAAGGTGTTTTGTTTTAGTGTTGGCAAAGTTGGAGCTTGATTTTTCTCAAGACTGATTTTCTTGGTCATAATATAAATCTGGTTTAGGAATGTCGTTGCTTGGGATAGGATTTCACAGTTTGCCAAGGTCTTAACCCACTCGAGAATTATTGGTTGCAAGTTTTGAACTGAATTCAAACCAGTTGGGGTCGGAAATAGTTTACATTTGGCAAGACACTAATTTCTGTTTCTAGGAAAAATGACTTTTAGGAAAGGTCCCAAGGATTCTTGAATATCAAATAGCTCTTCTTAAACAACATTTTTAAGTAAAATAGAACTGCACAGATTAAATTTCCCTCAAAATCTATGAGGTTAAAAATGGAAGTGAGAGAGTTTGGCATAATTCACTTGGTGCTTTTGTATCTGAATCATTTTTAAAAATCATTTAAAAAATGGTTCAACTTGAATTACTCCAAATAGAGTTTTCAACTCTTGGTCACTAACAATGTAAATTATTATTTACTTGGGAGAAAAATAAATCCTTGTAATAGTTTTACTTATAAAACATTATTTATAGTAGTCTCTCAGCATGCTTGGATTTTTTTATTTGTGGCTTCGGCTATCCGCTGGTGGCTGGCCCCATATTCACAGCTATGGTGGTGGTGGTTACCCCTGGCCCTGCCTTTAACCACTGCTGCCTGCTTATTCATCACCACCAGTCACAACCCCACCTCTTCAGTAGCCGCTCCCTAACCCCTGTCCAAAAGCCCAGATGGCAGTGACATGTTAAAGCTTTTGCCTTCAAATGCAGCTGGCATTTGGAGTTTCACCTCATTCATGGGGTTTCTCTAACCAATTCCATATGAATACTGAGGGTCTACTCAATTAATTTATTGATGGATTTTTTTACAGTTCCTTTTCTCCAAATAGAAAATACTTCATGGGTTTATAGACCAAAAGGCGATGAATATGGTGCTCTGCACACAGTTAAGTGCTCATTAAATCTCATCGATGATTATAGACAAAATTCAGTTTAAAGAGTTCCCAGTGCTGACTTCTCTTGTGGAAATACTGAACAAGTCGTACATTTTCAAAAAATTACAAAGACAAGAAATCAACCCAGAAATATTTGTACAGTATATAACACTGAATCAAAATGTATTCATATTTACACAAAACAAGGATTATCTGAAATTACAATTTTAATGAGCTTCAGTGAAGAAAATATTCCCGCCTCATCCTTCTGATCCAACTACAAGTATGGTTGTTCCCACCCAGTGTTATCTCCCCCATCCTCAAAGAGTTTACAATCTAGCAGGGGAGACAAGGCCCAAAATAAGTGACAGAGAAAGCAAATAAAACAATGGAAAGATGAGAATGTGAATGAGTAAACACTTAAAATCAGCATGGCTTAATGGAAAAAGCACGGGCTTGGGAGTCAGAGGTTCTAATCCCAGCTCCGGCACTTGTCAGCTTTGTGACTTTGGGCAAGTTACTTAACTTCTTTGTGCCTCAGTTACCTCATCTGTAAAATGGGGATTAAGACTGTGAGCTCCATGTGGGACAATGTGATAACCTTGTATCTATTCCAGTGCTTAGAACAGTGCTTGGCACATAGTAAGAGCTTAACAAATACTACCATTATTACTATTAAGCAGTATTTAAGTCAAAATGCAGAAAGAAGGGTGTGAGCAAGGGGTCAGAACAGAAGAGACAAGGGCAAGGCATAGTATGAGAGGAAAGAAGAGTACAAGCTGAGATGTAGCAGGAGAAGAGGGGGGATAAGTAAGGAGAGAGTTAGTAGAGTTCTTTGGAGTCAGTTTGTCGGGAATTCTGATTAATGTGGAGAGAAATGGGTAACCACTGAAGGTGGTAGGGGATTAGGAAGATGTGAGTAGAATGTCATTTTAGAAAAATGACTTGTGCAGCCAAGAGAAGCATGTTGTGAAGATGGAAGAGACTGGAGGCAGGGAGACCAATGAGGAGAATGATACAATAATTAAGAAGTGATATTATGAATAGCTGGACTAGAGTGTTAGCCTTTTAGATGGAGATAAAGGTGCTCAACTGAGGGATGTTGTGGATGAAAACCAGTGTATTAAGTAAGAAATATAGCCACAAGTATATAGGTGAGTAAAACCAAGAATGAAAAACTACCTTTTAATGTGGCAGGGGAAGAGGAGGAAGGAGAGATCATAACTAATTCTCAACTACGTGTCCTCTCCCAATGCTTAGTACAGAACTCTGCACACAGTAAGTGCTTAATAAACACTGTTATTACCACCATCTGTTCCGTTTGGGGTGAATGGTGATTAGCTTTATTTCTTTAGCCCTTTATGTTTTATGTTTCCCATTCCTTGAAATACCTTAGAAATTTAAGTCATTTATTAAGTGCAGAGAAATAAAGAGAAATTATCTCACCTATAAAAACTCACAAAAGCCAAGGGGGAAAAAGTTTCCATTGTCACATCTTTTAATTGATGCCACGTTCTCTCTCTAACACAGTTAGAGCTGCTAGGCCTTATTCAGATGAAGAGTGTCACAGAGTTGCTACATCTCTCATGGCACCAGAACACTTCATATTCCCTCGGGAAAAAGGGCTAAGAAAAGGGTTATTCTGTGTAATTAAACTGGTAAATCTCCCTCCTTTGAGAAAAATGAGCTCTTAATAGAATATATTTTGGAACTTCAATATGTGTATTGTGCTAGATAGTCAACTATACATCAGCAAGGGCATTACTTTTAATGTTTTATCTCAGAGGTAGCATATTCTCTGCCACATAGGGGGTTGATAGTTTAAACATCCTGTTAATCACTAAAGTACGGTATAGAGAACCACCATTTTGCTCGTCCCACAGCAGCAGTAAAATGGTGGCAGAGATGAAAACTGCCAGATCAAACACATTTCAAATGTCTATCACCACTTCTAGTTTCCTTTCAGCTTTACATGTAACGCTGAATTCTTAATCGTGTTAATATTTGGTTTTGTGATACTAAAAAAACCCAAGAAATGTTATAACAAAATATAAAAGCTCACAATTCAGTCAGCTTATTACAAATGCACCAACAGATGTGGGTTTTTAATTTTTTTCTTCCAAAACACATTACGTTTTCAACTCTGTTTGTCATTATCACAGTTGTAAGAGATATTGAAAAATGCCGGCAACAATAACTAACACCAGGGAGACCCTTCACAAGTAGAAAATTTTGGGGTGACTTGGCAGAAAGACAAAAATCTTGCAAGATGTCCTTCAGTGGTTATAGGACAAATTACTAACGCAGTAATTTGGCTTATTTTCCAAAGGGAAAAGAATCCCTCTCCAATCCTGCATCATTCTGCTTACAAAAATACAATTAAAAATAAATGTCTTCTAATTTCCATAAGAAATTAAAATTTGCAGTTCTCTTAAGAGAGACGACACGTGCACAAATCAGTTTGGAAGATCATTCAGTCAGTACTTTTCTTTGTAATGATTGATACCAGAGGTGTTGATCTTCACTTTATGATAACATCATCAGGACAGGATTAAGGCCTGGTTGGGCCCTGTAGGTCGAAAATCTGTCTCCCTACGCATTCATTCGATAGTATTTATTGAGCGCTTACTGTACTAAGTGCTTGGAAAGTACAATTCAGCAACAGAGACAATCCCTACCCAACAACAGGCTCGCTCAGAGTAAACATGCTTACCTTCCTCTAAACCTTCAGAGCTCTCCTTAGCCCAGGACAATGACCATAATGTGGGAGAGATTGTGGCCCTCAACTAATTATATTTATTGAGTGCTTACTGTGTGCAGAGCATTTTGCTAAGCACTTTGGAGAGTACACTATAACGGAGTTGGTAGACACGGTTGGCTGGAAGGGAAAATAGACATGAGTATAAATAAATAAAGAAATTACGGCTGTGTACATGATTGCCTTGGGGCTGAGGGTGGAGCAAATAAAGGGTACAAATCCAAATGCCAGGATGATGCAGAAGGGAGAGGGAGTAGAGGAAATGTGGGTTTAATCGGGGAAAGCCTCTTGGAGGAGATGTAAGTGAGTTCAGTAAGGCTTTGGGTGCCTGGTGTGGCCTTCTGATAACCAGGGAGGGGAGGCAAGCAGGAGGGTCCTGGGGAGAAGGGGAAGGGTGGTGGGGAGATGGGGAGTTAGTGGAGGCATTGATCTCTGACATTTGCTTAGTTAAAGTGACCCTGGACATCATACCCTTTAAAATGATTTCCTGTGACGCCCATATTGCCAACCACATGCACTGATCTTTGCCAGGAGAAAGCTGAACATTTCTTTAATTAAACTTTACCCCTTGGTCTTCAGGTTAATTTATACACCACACTTCAAATGAATTGCTAATTAACATCGTCAAACTTGAACTAAAGTCTTCTGGCATGGAAGGGTCAGTTTCATTTCTGATTTTTAATGCTGCATCACGCACATAGGTAAAATCCCTAAAATATAAATTCCCACAGGCATTAACATCGTCTTTATTTTATGCATTCTTAATTTAGAACCAAATATTTCAATTACAGAATGTGAGAAAACAGTCCAGGTTTTTAGCCTGCATTGTACTTTCCTGCATTTCCATCTCATAACGTTTCTTTTAATCCTCCATTCAGCCACGTTACAATTCACAGCATCACTGGCAGGGAAAACTTGTTTTCATACTTTTCCTAGTGGAACACTGTCAACGGTTTCCATGATTTTTTTTTTTCAAATAGGGAGTCTCATGCGTCACTGCCTACTATTCCAAATATTAATTAGTAACCAATATGGAGATTACAAGATCTTTTGAGGAAAACATAAAATTTAAGAATTTGAAAAAAGAGTCAGCCAAGTTTTAATGCTTTTCCTTTTCATGCTTGAGGCTTACCAATGTGAATACACAGAATAGCAAATGACCCCCACGTACTGCATTCTGTTCTGAAACCCCTTTCTGAAGGACATGTCTTACTGCCTGTTTCCACAGTGATATCAATGGGTAATTGTGGTCCAGTTCCAATTTATTTTTGTTTTTTATCCGAGAGCACATGATTATAAATGGCTGTTGAAAAATACCTGGGTCAGATTTGCGTTGGGCTACTCCTTGGTGGTTTATAGCCTTTGAATCCACAATAATGAGCAGGTGCAGGAGAGTGCCCAGAGTTGCCTAATTGTATTCACAGTTGGTCAATTGCTGTTAATTTTTTTTTTTTAATCCGGCCACTTCCCGCATTTTGAAAGGCTATTTGTATCCAGAGTTAGCAGACTGCGGACACAATTATTTAAACTCTCAGTTTTATATTCTCTCGGTAGAGTCCCTAGATGTCCCAATAATATAACATTACAGGCAAAGAAAACATTATTTTTCACGACAGTGAGGGCAAAGTACCATTGCCAGAGAGAAGACTTAGCTGGGAAGGTTAGAAATCACACTGGGTTTTTTGAGGGAAAGTCAAGTTCATTTTTTTCTTTCGATGATGGAATTGGGCATGATGGACAAGCCTCGGTCCTGAGACTTGCGAACCGAGAGTCCACGCACAGAAATTGATAGTGGAGCCTGCAGCTTCGACAGCTAAAGAAACTACAAAAAGTAGAACGAAAATCACTTACAATTTAGTGTCCTGTCACAGAATAAATAAATCAAGCAATAAATCAGCAGTTCCCACAGAAAGGGTAAAACGTTCTAGGCACAGCCACTTTTTTTTTAACCAGAAAACTACCCGGAGTGATCAGACTGGCTTTTATGACTACGTGGTGAAAGCACACTTTTGTTTCTACCCAAGGATTTATTTCTATGTGTTGATTGGCTTGAATATGCTATCTTAAATTAACTGTTTTTTCTCCATCAATTAAAAAATGCAATGGAAGGGTGTTGGAGGGCTACACTTTTCTACTGAACTTAGTTCTCTGAGATTTTGAAGTTCCTAGAGGAATAAAAACAGGAAAATCACCTTGTTTATGCCATCTTACCCCATACAACCTTATGGACCTGAATTTTTATGTCTTTCCAAATATGGAAGATTTCAGGTCCTTATTTTTTGGTAATTCATTCTAAAGCATTTTCTTGCCCACAAATGAACACTACAAATAAGAAATCCCTCTGGCCAAGAAGGTGGATATGCAAGACACGCTGAATTTAATGTATAAGGCCTCAAGCAATATTAATTTAGGAAAAAAATGGTTTTGTTAGATAAACTGTGAAAACGGGGACAGGTCAAAACCACTGGAAATTATTTACCACGTAACAAAGGTTTAATGTGGCTATTTAGTTCGCTGTATAATGGAAGTACCATGGTAATGGTCAATTCGGAATGTAATTATAACGCATCTGAAATATAACTGTTAAAAATGTATTTATCAATATGATGTGGAACATCATTAGATAAGATGGAAATAAATGCTAAAATTAAAATATTTTCAGCTGAACATGGACTGTTTTGGTTAGGCAGCCTTTCAGAAAGTATTTTTTTCCTCTCCTGGATTTGAAGGAGTTTTTGTTTAAACCATTTGTAAGAAGAAAATGTCATAATGGTGAGCAGTCACCCTGTGGGGGAGAGGGAGAATTTAACTGTAAAATGCAGCATGTCTGTTGGTGTTGGGGCCATTTTCATAAGTTTTCAACTTGGCCAACTTTAGAGGATAGCAAAAAGGTGCCTGCCATGAACAAGGAAAACATATGGCTTCTATGACATCTCTAATTTTATTCCCTAACCTGTACTACTACAAACCTCATGGATGAATCTTAAATTGGTTTTAAGAGGATCAAAAATGACACTCCTCCCCAGAATTCTTATTTGAAAGGTGAACCCCAAAATACAGGTTAACATTTTTGATTTCCTTATCACACATCCTTCATTTACAGAAGACAAAGCTAACATTTTAGACCATCAAAATTTCAAAGTAAAAATTATATTACCAGAAAAAATGTGTAATATGCTATTTCTGAATACAATGTTAGGATGAGGTTAGCCACCTTTGGGATACTGAACTATCATTAAAATTAATTAATTCTACTATTGAACATAAGTGCTACAGGGTCAAAAGTCTGAGTGAAAATCTTATCAAATAGTTGGAAATTGATGTGGCAATCGACATAAGATGTAGTTTAGGCAAGTATTTGAAAGACCTTCTAGATGGTGGTGTCTGAAAGTAAGTGGATTTTTAGATGTTATTACTATGTCTGACTTCCTTAAGAAGTTAAATGTAGAATGAAGGGTTGTTAAACATTAATAAAAACAGAGTTCTGAAAAAAACATTAGGATTCCAAAAATTATCTTCGGATTCCTCTTTAGATTTCTCCAGGTAGATTTTTAGAAGCCCTCCAATATCATCCCAGAGTATCCCAAATATTGTCTTTTGGGCTTCTAACACTCTGACATTTGGTTTACATGGAATTCCAAAAACGAGATTGTTAAAAAGTGGAGCCATGAAATGTTACGTTAAAATTAGTAATGATAAAAGGAGGCACTCAAAATAATGAAGAAAAAAATTCCAAATCCACACAAACAGCATTACTTCACAGGAAACTATTGTTTTCTCCAGGGGTATTCAGAGCTTCGTTTCAAATGAGTTTGTGTTTAATCTACGATAATCTAGCTACACATTGCTATTCAGTTTGGGGGCAGGGGAGGAGACTACATTTATAACCGATCCAGCTAAAAATCATGGTTGTATCTCATTTTTACATAAATATTACAGCAAGAAATTCCAATGGAATCCCAATATCATAGTCTAGGTTTGAAAATTATTTTTGTTTTCCTTTAATTTCAGAAATGCAATGTGATACAGTGCAAGTGAGTCTGTGGGCAGCCATGTTAAAATCCTTCTGCAAACATTATTTAGGCACAGAACAAAGGCAAATTGATTAATTTGAATACTGCAGTATTTTTCAAATTAAGTGTATTAAATCAATTTGCAGAAATGAAAAAGCTTTGACTGGTGGAAGGAGTGGGGATCATCCACCTCGTGGCCAGCTGGGGCCAGAGGGTCGGAAAATGGCTCATTATCTCGTTCTGGCATCTCCCCCCCACCACAGGCCACTGATGCCGCGAAACTCCTCTGCCTGCTGCTTCCCCCAAACACTGCTTCCTCTCAATGCTGCTGCCTTCTGCTTCCCCCAACTCATGATTCAAAGCACCCACCTTTTATCTGCCTTAGGCGTCATAGCTGTGACTCTATGTGGCAGTCATTGATTGATCCAGCCCTATTACTGGGTAGAGCAGGAAAAGAAGGCCATACCTCCCCCCATGCTCCAACCCCCACGGGCCAGCAACCACCTGCCCTCAAGTAGAGCACATCAGTTCCTGGCGGGTTTCCTCTTTGCTGTTGTCCATGGGATCACAAACAGTCACTAGTAAAGCAACTTGCTGTGGGCTCACCACATCCCAACCCTTGATCCCGCGGATCAACAACATTTATTAAGAGTTTGTATGTGTCACTCCCTTGCACGTTGGTAAAAATGGAGTCAAACTTTCCAAAGTAACCTTGGTGGCTGGTGGTTTGGTTTGACTTTACGTGTCACGGAGAGTCTACCCGATCCAGGAGAGTCCTGGTTGGTACGAGCCGGGGACTCGTGACATAAAATGGCGACGAGGATGGGATACATGGACATGGGTCACCATGGACTGGTGTTTATGGTGTCATGATTTGCTAGTGCTCTCTATCAATTCTTCCCTCTGCTGTTCGCTCTTACCTCCCTCATGGAGTTCTGGGTTAGGGTCAATCTGTATTGGAATATTGTCATCTACCATCATCAATCGTATTTATTGAGCGCTTACTATGTGCAGAGCACTGTACTAAGCGCTTGGGAAGTCTACCAGGAACCCTTAACTTTGGGCATGGGTCTTTTGGAAACACTGTGTGTAGGGTTTTTCCTCTATACGAGGAGAACCCTACTGATGTCTCAAGCAGCTGCTTCTGATAGTATGGCGACTGCTAAAGAAGCGAGGCAAGCTGCTAATGAAGCCATCCAGTGATTAGAACAAGGCTTGGCACAAGCGCTTAGCAAATACCATGATCAACATCACAATTATTATTATTATAGTAGTGGAGCTTATCCTGAAGGCTAAATTGGGGAAAATCAGCCAGGCCCAATTAGATACCACTGTTACAAGTGGATGTGACCCTGACTGTGGTAATGGAGTTATCTGGTCTGATGAGGACCAGATGAAGTAAACTGCGAAACTGTCCCCACTTTAAAGGTGGCCCCAGTTTTGTGGTTACTAAAACCACGGAGAGGGGTCCCCCAACTCAGACCTCTGGGAGTATACTGCGGCGGAATTAGCTGAATTAGGTCAGTGATTCCACTGGGTCGTTGGAGAGCCTATACCAGAATGGCTCCTTGGGTCTATGATCATGGAGCAGATTTACTCACCGTTACGCAGAAGGAAGCCAAGGGTGTAGGTGATTTGGGCAGATTTGGGGGCAAGGCCATGAGGACTTTTCATGAAAGCCAAGGTCCCCTTCGGAATAGGATAATGGCAGCACTAAAGGGAACCTACAAGGGAAGGTGGGAAGATCCCTTACACCCACAGACCCTGGAAGGATTTAGATGAGGTACTCTAGTAACCTTTGCAGTGCCTGCCCAGAACACAAGTCATAATGGTGTTGCTGGGAGAGACAGCAAGCCTTGTATCAATACCACACAGGTTCTGATTCACATCTGGTTTCTGCAGTGGTAACAGGGTCACACCTGGAGAGTTTCCAGTACTCTACCAGTCTCGACTACAGAAGGGAGAGTCAAGCAGAGGCATACCCATTCCATTCCTAGCTTAGGCAGTGGCTAGTGAGTGAAAGGCAATCTGCTACAAGTCTATACTCACCTGTGCTGGGCAGCAGTGACATGGGAGAGAGTCCAGGGCAAAGACTCGTTTACTGCACAGAAGGTGGCAATGGTAAACCAATTCCGCATTTTTACCAAAAAAACTCTATGGATACACTACGAGAATGACTGCAGATGGAAGTGGGGTGTTCTGGGAGAGGTGTATCCATACCGTCGCTATGGGTCGGACATGACCCAACAGCATAAGACAACAAGACAACAACAACAGGGACTGCCCACCCTGGATTTAGTGTGGGCTTTTTGGAGCACAATGGGAGGAGTTTGACCTAGGGTCTGAAGAAGGCCCCTTAAGAAAGCTATGTTGAGGACCTTGACTCAACTTGCCCCTAGCTCCTCTCAGAGTACCCTGGCAAATGGCCTAACGGGACTAGGGAATAATAATAATAAATATCATGGTATTTGTTAAGTGCTTACTAGGTGCCAGACACTGTTCTAAGCTCTGGGGTAGATCCAAGATAATTGGGTTGGACACGGTCCTGACTGACTCTCCCCCCCCCCCCCCCCCCCCCCCGCCCCTTCCCCCCAAGAAAAAGGCCCTTGTTATCACCAAATTACATTAACAACAACCTCATTCGCACCTACTCATCCCTCCTGTCCCACCATCGACCCCCGGCCCACGTCCTCCCCCGGGCCTGGAATGCCCTCCCTCTGCCCATCCGCCAAGCTAGCTCTCTTCCTCCCTTCAAGGCCCTACTGAGAGCTCACCTCCTCCAGGAGGCCTTCCCAGACTGAGCCCCTTCCTTCCTCTCCCCCTGCTTCCCCTCTCCATCCCCCCTGCCTTACCTCCTTCCCTTCCCCACAGCACCTGTATATATGTTTGTACATATTTATTACTCTGTTTATTTATTTATTTTACTTGTACCTAACTATTCTATTTATTTTATTTTGTTAGTATGTTTGGTTTTGTTCTCTGTCTTCCCCTCCTAGACTGTGAGCCCACTGTTGGGTAGGGACTGTCTCTATATGTTGCCAGATTGTACTTCCCAAGCTCTTAGTACAGTGCTCTGCACACAGTAAGCGCTCAATAAATACGATTGATTGATTGATTGATTCCCTGTCCCACTTGGGGCTCACAGTCTTAATTCCCATTTTACAGATGAGAGAACTGAGGCATAGAGAAGTGAAGTGACTTGAACAAGGTCACACAGCAGACAAGTGGCAGAGCCGGGATTAGAACCCATGACCTTCTGACTCCCAGGCCCGTGCTCTATCCACTAGGCCATGCCGCTTCTACATTTTATTTAGCTTTCAGCATTAAAGCAGATCACTGAAAAATCTTTATTCTGATGATATCTTGAATCAGCCAGTTAGCAGCATTTGCTGCCTGCCTTCTTATGATGCATGGAATACTGTGGCAGGCACTATGGGAAATTATTAAAGAAAAACGCAGTGCCTATCCTCAGGTAATTTTCAATCTATAGGGATGAGAGGGCTATGTGCAACTACCTTCAGGACATCGCCATCTGGATGTTTGCCCGCCATCTAAAACTCAACATGTCCAAGACTGAGCTCCTTATCTTCCCTCCCAAACCCTGTCCTCTCTCTGACTTTCCCGTCACTGTAGATGGCACTACCATCCTTCCCATCTCACAAGCCCGCAACCTTGGTGTCATCCTTGACTCTGCTATCTCATTCACCCCACACATCCAATCCGTCACCAAAACCTGCCGGTCTCACCTCCACAACATCGCCAAGATCCGCCCTTCCTCTCCAACCAAACCACTACCTTGCTGGTTCAATCTCTCATCCTATCCCAACTGGATTACCGCATCAGCCTCCTTTCTGATTGCCCATCCTCCTGTCTTTCTCTGCTTTAGTCTATACTTCACTCTGCTGCCTGGACTATCTTTGTACAGAAACGCTCTGGGCACATCACTCCCCTCTTCAAAAATTTCCAGTGGTTGCCTATCAACCTTTGAATCATGCAAAAACTGCTCACTCTAGGCTTCAAAGCTCTCCGTCACCTTGCCCTCTCCTACCTCACCTCCCTTCTCTCCTTCTACAGCCCAGCCCGCACACTCCGCTCCTCTGCCACTAACCTCCTCACTGTGCCTCATTCTCGCCTGTCCTGCCGTCAACCCTGGCCCACTCCTGCCTCTGACCTGAATGTCCTCCCTCCACACATCCGCCAAACTAGCTCTCTTCCTCCCTTCAAAGCCCTACTGAGAGCTCACCTCCTCCAGGAGGCCTTCCCAGACTGTGCCCCCCCCTTTTTCCTCTCCTCCTCCCCCTCCCCCAACCCCCCTCCCTCCCTCTGACCTTCCCCCTTCCCCTCTCCACAGCACTTGTGCATATTTGTACATATTTATTAATCTATTTTTTAAATAATGTGTATATAGTTATAATTCCACTTATTCTGTTGGTATTGACACCTGTCTACTTGTTTTGCTTTTTTTGTCTGTCTCCCCCTTCTAGACTGTGAGCCCGTTGTTGGGTAGGGACCGTCTCTATATGTTGCTGATTTGTACTTCCCAAGCGCTTAGTATGGTGCTCTGCACACAGTAAGTGCTCAATAAATATGACTGACTGAATGAATGAACTACATTAGTACTACAAGTGTGGAGAAACATAATGTTCTTAACTCTCTATAGCTATATAGAATTACACCTTGAAGTGCTTAGTCTTCCGAATTGTGAACAGAAAGAAAGCCATGATACTGAGGTAATTGTGCTTTGTACATAGCAAGTGATCAATAAGTATGATTGAATGAATGAATGAATGACTGGCATCATGTGGAGTCTAATTTCAGCTCTGCCACTGGACTGCTCTAGCATTTGGGAAAGTTACATAAATACTCTAAGGTTTTGTTTTTCTCATCTGTAAAATGGAGGCTGAAAATATCTGCTTCCTGTACCTCCTTGGGATGATCTGAGGATAACATGAGATAATTGATGTGAAAGTGGATTGGAAAAATAAAAGTTATCTAAAAATTCATGGTATTATTCTCAGTATTTAGTTTCTCATATTATTTGTGGAATGAATGAGCTTAAGGATAGTTTTGAAGAAAGAAAGGGACGCAGTTTGGAACCAGGGGAGAACAGAAAACATTTCAACTTTTCCCTTTCAATAAGGAAGACATGTTTAAGACTCTGCTGATTGATTCTATTGTGGAGTTGAGGGGGCAACTGATTTAAAATGTTTTTGGGCGGGGGGAGGAAGTACCATACAAAAACGGGAAAAAATGCAAACACGAACTCCAGAGCCATACTGTACTAAGCTGAATTTTGAATTAATTTAGCTATTTTTTTCTGTTAGACAAAAGGGTCTAAACACTTCGCAAAAGGCTTAAATGCCAGTGTGATTTAGAAGCTTGTATAAGAAGACTTTAAGACATTTGAAAACTGTACTGTCTGTAATCATTTAAACAGAGTGTAAGTGGAGACAGGTGTTGGGATATATGCGGTCTGCTTGGAGAAATGGGGTCATGTTGAAGACGGTTTTTCGTGTAATAATAACAATAATAATGATGGCATTTGTTAAGTGCTTACTATGTGCCAAGCACTGTTCTAAGCACTGAGGGGAATACAAGGTAATCAGGTTGTCCCATGTGGGGCTCACAGTCTTAGTCCCCATTTTACAGATGAGGTAACAGGCACAGAGAAGATAAGTGACTTGCCCAAAGTCACACAGCTAAGTGGCAAAGCCGGGATTAGAACCCATGACCAATGACTCCCAAGCCCGTACTCTTTCCACTGAGCCACGCTGCTTCTCTTGATGGGATGGTCTTAATGATTTTTCAATTCCAGTATTTTCTGGCTTTAATTCCATCTTTTTTTTTGTTTTGAAACCACAGTAGTAATAATAATAATAATAATGGCATTTATTAAGCACTTACTATGTGCAAAACACTATTCTAAGCGCTGGGGAGGTTACAAGGTGATCAGGTTGTCCCCCGGGGGGCTCACAGTCTTCATCCCCATTTTACAGATGAGGTAACTGAGGCACAGAGAAGTGAAGTGACTTGCCCAAAGTCACACAGCTGACAACTGGCGGATCGGGGATTTGAACCCATGACCTCTGACTCCAAAGCCCATGAACTGAGCCACGCAGTAATTTATCATTCCAGCTGAGGAGCTCGGCACTTTAAGATCCGATGTGGGACAGGGTCTGTATACAACCCAATTTACTTGTATTCCCCATCTAGCACTTAGTACAGTGCCTGCCACATGGTAAGAGATTAACAAATACCACAATTATTATTATTATTAAAATGTGGAATACTTTCCTTCCTTACACAGCTTCCATTGACATTCTGGGGATCAGACCAGGAAAGCAAGGAAAGACCAGGAAAACACAAAACCTTCAAATGGCAAAGATTTGCACAAAGTAAATAAATACAACTGATTGAGAAGACAATGCAGTAGACTCTCTGAATAACATAACTAAACACAGCCTGGCAGCTCTCCTTTAGCCTGCTCCCAAGCGCTATTCATTTGGAAACTCTTGAGGAAAGAACACTTCTTTTTGGATAATGATAACAGTGCATTTAAAAAATAGTCAGACCTCCAAAAGGTGGTATCTGTATCTGATATGCAGAAGATATGCTGTCGTAACGGCAACCTCACATTGCCAAAAGGTTGCCAGCTCTTGCTGAAACTGCAATTGAATATAAGATCAACTGGAATTTGCACGGAAACCTAGCTAATGCAAATAATCCCATGCAAACAGGCGTGACTTCAAGTGACTTTAGTTTGTTGGTTCCAGGGCTGGCATTGAACTATGCCTCATCTGAAAAAAAAAAAATCCCAATTACAACCGAGAATCTCAGTTATCAGAGGAAAATTGAAAAGTCTAAATCAGTCTTAGAAATGTCTTGCTATACCAGACCTCGTTTTTTTTTTTCCTGAGCCAATTGAAGTGACCTGACCTTGGACTTCAAAGGGCAGGAAGAGCTATAAGAACATCGATTCTGAGATAAACAAGAAAGGAATATTCTGCAGCAAGACAATTTGTATATTTTTATTGAAACTCTGAATGCAGAACCTATCTTATGCCAAGGTGGTAGGGGATTTAGGTCCCATATAAAATTACCATGACAACAGTATTTCAAATAGGAATGCTGATGCTGCTGACTGAAAGATGATCCATTAGCCAGTATTCCATGGTGATCAAGTTGGGAAATAATGTGATATTCTTGAACCATCCCAGAAACTGATTCTAATACTGGATTGAAAGATACATAGCTGCATTCAAAAACCTAAAAACCCATTTTAGCTTCTACTCTTTCAGCATGGATCCTTCCATTATAGATTCTCTTTCAGTCAACAGGGACGTCCATGTGGGTAAAGCAAGTGGATGACAGTCTGATTATTAAGCATCATTTCATGTCTAAACAGCACCCTAGGCAAAACATTTCCTCTTCAAAACCTAGGCTATGGAGTTTCTCATTTTCATTGTGGCTGGGGTTCTTTGAGAAAATTTATTTGTGTAACCAGGAAAATAATATATTGATGGCAAATGTAACTATGTCCTAGTGAGTGCTGAGTGGTGAAAGTCCAGGATGAAAATTTCTTTTATTGGTATCTGTGGGAGCGTCAAAAGAGTTTAGAGATATTCTGCTCAACTGTTTCTTTAGAACCTGATGTGGGGTGAGTAGTAAGTCCCCGGGGGAAGAAGAGATGAAGTTATCCTTAAGAATCATTCCTTTCTTTCATCCCCACCATCTTCCCTGGCCCTTGACCCCCTGGGAAAACAAAATTCCAGTACAAATTGGCAACATATAGAGACAGTCCCTAACCAACAGTGGGCTCACAGTCTAAAAGGGCTCACAGTCTAAAAGTCTAAAAGGGCTTATAGTCTAAAGTCTTCAAATCCTGGCTCCGCCAACTGTCAGCTGTGTGACTTTGGGCAAGTCACTTAACTTCTCTGTGTCTCATTTACCTCACCTGTAAAATGGGGATTAAGACTGCGAGCCCCCCATGGGACAACCTGATCACCTGGTAACCTCTCCAGTGCTTAGAACAGTGCTTTGCACATAGTAAGTGCTTAATAAATGCCATTATTAAATTAAATTTTAAAAATGTTACTTTATTCCCATCTTCCCAAGCACCAAGTGGATGCTCAATAAAAGCTATGACCACTAATATTATTTTTCACTGCTTCTTACAGGGGGTATGAAAGTGACGATTTATCTCTGGATCTAATACAAAGTACATGGGCAAATGACACTTTCTCTGAGTCAGTCTCTGGGTTGGCTATTTTCATATGTCTGATCAAGGTGGAAGTCAGTTGGGTCAGTCACAGATGAGAATTTAAATGTTTAGAGGTTCTGAATTAGTGGCTGACTGGCTGCCCCAGCACCAAAATGGCTGGCGAAGCAGCAGAGGAACGCAAAGCCTCTTACACTGATTGAGGGGCTCAGAGAATCTGGTCAGAGAGTCACTCATACCACTGACTTCAATCCAGCTCTTAATCTCCAGCCAGGATGAAAATATCTGACCCAGAGAAAACTCAGAAGTGAAAGTAGATCCTTCTAGTTTACTTCTTCAGGCTTGCCAGTTCCTAACTTTGCCAGTTGAAATTGTCACCAAAAGTGTCAATTAGCATCAACTGAGGTTGTAGGCTTCTGGTCATCTTCAAATAACATAAGCTTTAAAACAGAAAGAGGATGTGCTCAGAATAGCACTAAAAATGGAGAAAATGGTGGGGGGATTCATATATTTTCCCTCAGAAATAAAAGCCAAGGTGGCAGATTAGAAAATCAAGATGCACACAATGTCATTTTGCCTTTCTCATCTTTTTGTTCAGGAGAGAAGAGAGAATGGGAAGCGAAAACATATCATTATCAGCCAGGTTCAAGTTATTTCTTAAGTACATCATCAGTCATATGGTAGGGATCTGAAAAGGCTAAATCCAAGGGCAACAACACTCCTTTATTGCTGCAATTACTGTTTAGTACTGTGAACATTCAGTAATGCAAATAGAATTTGGTGACTAATCAACTAATTTAACTTCTCCTTGAGTTGTTTTTTAGACACCCTTGCACTGGATTGAAAAAAAAAATATTTTTTCCATCCCTGAAAAGATCAAAATGAAATGGAAAATAAATACAAGTACCAACTGGCTTTTACCGTGATGATTACCATTAGAGTGAAGAAAAAAATGTTTTACAGTAATTGGTATAGCGTGAATAAATCAGTTTCTTTTGCTTACATACTTCTGAAATGACACAACTCAGGATACTGTGAATTTCACCATCTTTACACATTTTATGTTTGAGTTACAAAAGCACTGGATTGACTCCCAGGATATGCTTTTTTCCCCCCTCCCAAATTGAAATCCGTGTGTATATCAGAAGAGAGGCCCCCTAATAAAATGAGTGTCTATAGGTTTGGAATCACTGAATTTGCAGGTCCTATGCAATTTTTGGAACACATTTATCTTCCTGCAACACCACAACAGGGCAGTCAACTCCAGAAGTCAGCTACAAGCTGGGGTGATTAGGCCAATAGCATTTAAGACAAAGATTTCATACTGAAACTGCCTGCAAATAAAGGAGCTCATTTGATGCCCTTTTGCAGATGACAACTAAATGCAAAGATCTTTGTCTTTTCCCCTAAAAACACTGGCAGGGATTTTGTTGACATCGAGTTTTCCATCAATAAAAAAAAAATGTCAGTTAATGTCAGCCTTTTAGCTAAGTGTAACAGCTGGAGATTCTGCCTTAGCAGGGGGTAAAATTAAATAATCAAGCAGATCGTAATCTCTCCCTGAGATGAAAATATGTAGACTAAATTCACAATTTCCCTTTTAAAATATGTATATTCTTACTGTCCTGAAAAGAACGAGAAACACACACACACACACACACACACACACACACACACACACACACACACACTCTCTCTCTCCCACTACATATACATACTGAAAACTATAACTAGGTCTTTGACAAAGAACTGAATTTTTTATTGTGATGTTAAAGTTTGAATTGACTTATCCAAGTTAAAAAATACAGCACCAAAGTATCTTCAGTTCAATCTTGTACTTTCAGTTCATTGTTCATAAGGAAGCCACTGACTAGAGATTCTCTACTATAATTTTAATGGATATTCACCAATCAGCTTAGTTACTTTGCCTGTTTATTCCCAGAATCTGCAATTAGTATTTTAATGTCTTTAGTGACACTTTGTCAATATTGCAATTGAAATTCCTTTTAAAAACAGAGTATGATGGTCAATCTTAAAGCACTGAAACTAGCCCACACACCAGGAGACAAGAAAGCATTCATTTACTCCTGGCTGCCCCTCCAAAGGAAAAACCTCATTAAAATTAGGTGTCAGTCGCTAACTTCAGGGCTTCATATGGAATAAAGTCAATCAAAGACGGGATTAGGGAAAAGGAGAAGGGCTAGTTATTTGGAGAAGGAAGACTGTCATTTTATGAGTTATCTTTGGGATGTGTTGCAGGAAAAGACTTATTCTGTCTTGGTCTAGAGGTCAGGACCCAGGAGAACAAGCCACATAGCATTGACAGTGAAAGGGGGCTTCTTTGTGCAGGGCTATGAGAACAGCATCAGGACATGTACAGATCAGGAGAAACTTTCGGGATTGACACCCCTGGACTTGGCACTTCAGTATGAAACTAAAAATAGAATCTATTTTTCAGATTGTAGACATCTTAAATGCCAACGTCTACCACTGGTCCACTGCCATACAAATGGTGGCACTCTCCAATAAGACCTGCTTTGACTTAATATGCGGTGGGTTGATTGTCACAACACAACACCACTGTAGTCATTCCACATTTTAAATGTTAAAAGGATGACTACTGGGAACATCAGGAGTAAGCAAATGTAGTAAGTCATTCAGCTATTTATTCTACTCCATGTTGAAGGGTGATCCAGTTCCTGCTGAATCCCTTAGGTTGGGAGTGGGACAACTTGGACTGTGAGCTCTTCCTGTGGGTCTCATTTTGTGGATTTTGACTTTGAACAATAGAGGCCTATGTGGATGGTATTGCCCCATTAGAACTGGGCCAGTCTGGCCCTCAGATCAGATTGATCCAGGCCAAAAAACCAAAACCAAAACCAAAAACCTTACCCAAATCTGTTCCAAACTGATTATTGAAAAAAAAAAAACCTTCAGAAACAAATAATTTAGATTTGCCTTACATCTCTAGACTATGAGCTTCGTTTGGGCAGGGAACGTATCTACCAACTCTGTTATATTGTACTTTCCCAAGCGCTTAGTACAGTACTCTGAACACAGTAAGTGCTCAGTAAATACCATCAATCGATTGATCAGAAGAAGCAGGTTAGTAAAATAGGTGGGATTAGTAATCTTCAACATGTATAGTTCATCTTGGGACAGGGTACAAGTAAAAATGAAGGCAGCATTAAGAGGGAGTTAGAAGGTGGAGAGAGTTTTTCAAGTGTTTAATGTTATTCTACAGCTGCCCTATGTTTTGGAAGGGGTAGAGCATGCTGGGTGTTGCGTTCTTCACCCCATCCAACAAACATAGTGGTAATTTAAAAGGGCTGTTTTTCAATGGATTAATTTTCAAAAATCCTTAAATCCAGGCAACAGAGACCCCAAATTTTCTGACACCATTTAACCGTACTAAAATTCATTCTCTTGCAGAGTTCTATTTGAGGAGCTGGTCCTATCACAAATCACCAGTGGACTTCAGGATTCTGGGAACAATTTTGACCATGAGATCTCTCCAAAGTTCATGTCACTGTTTTGTGGGACCAAGAATTTGTGGGGAGTCCGGGACCAAACCAGAAACTCACCCCCCCAAAAAGTTCTAAATTCCAGGCCCAAGAAGTTCCAGGACTGGAAATTATGAAATTTCCTAAATTATGTTGTTTACTAGAATGATTGCAGGAGAACAGAGCAACTTCCACAGATAGAATCATGAGCATAAAAGAAAAAAATTCATAATTTTATGTGGAATTTTTGCTCACTAAATCCCTTAAACCCAGGATTGGGAGCACCCATCGAAATTTAGGGGTTATAGGTTCAAAACAAATCAAGGAAAAACACTTCTTTCCCAATGACTATGCAGAATATGTTAACTTGTTACCTTAGATAATATTAATATATAAATATATATATACATAAATACATTATATTAATAGATAATATTAATAGGTTCAAGATGCCCACAAAAGAGGTTTGTAAAAGATCACTTAGGAAAAAATTAGAGGAGTTCTGATTGAAGTTTCAGGGGGTAGTAAGCCTATAATAGGCTAATCAAAAAAAAAAAGTTGGGGTATTAGATGGTCTTACCCTAGTTGTGAGGAAAACATATGGAGTCAGAGACAGAATATTGGGCTGGATACACATTTGGTCTTATCCAGTATGGAACTATTATTATTATTACCATTATTTTTAAAATGCTTACTATGTGCCAAGCACTGTATAAGTGCTGAAGTAAATACAATATAATTAGGTCGGACTCAATCTCTGCCCCACACAGAGCTCACAGTCTAATGGGGGAGGGAAAACAGGTATTTCATTCCCATTATACAGATGATGAAACTGAGGCACAGAGACAATAAGTGACTTGTCCAAGGTTACACAGAAGGCAAGTGATGGAGCTGGGATTAGAACCCAAGTATCCTGACTCCGCTAGATCATGCTGCTTCCCAATTTGTTTTTTAGGTTCTAGATCAGCCTGCCCTTCCTCTAGGTAAGTCAAACAAATGAAACCAACATTCTATTCACCTTGCCAGTAAAATTTTGTATTTATCACAAAATAATTACTGATCTTTATAGAATGACTATTTCCAAGGCTGTTACTCATTAAGAATCATTTCTCAACGAGCCAACAGCATCCCAAATATAAGAGTCCATGGAAGACAACCATTAGGAAGAAATGATATAATTACGACTATGTGCCAAGCACTGTTCTAAGCACTGGGGGAATACAAAGTGATCAGGTTGTCCCACGTGGGGCTCACAATCTTAATCCCCACTTTACAGATGAGGTAACTGAGGCTCAGAGAAGTGAAGTGACTTGCTCAAAGTCACACAGCTGACAAGTGGTGGAGCTGGAATTTGAACCCATGATCTTTGACTCCATAGCCCGGGCTCTTTCCATGGAGCCACACTGCTTCTTTATTGCTATAACTATATATATATATATAGAATATATATATATATATAGTTAGAGAATATATATATAGTTAGAGAATATATATATGTATATATATATATATACATACATATATATATTCTCTAACTATATATATATTCTCTAACTATATATATATTCTCTAACTATATATATATTCTCTGTAACTATTGCTCTGATATGACGTGTTTGTTTAATTGTATAAAAAGAATCAATCAATTGTATTTATTGAGCACTTACTGTGTACAGACCACTGTACTAAGCTTGGAACATATGTTGCCAACTTGTACTTCCCAAGCACTTAGTACAGTGCTCTGCACACAGTAAGCGCTCAATAAATATGATTGATTGATTGGAAGAGTATAACAGACTTGGAAGACATGGTCAATGCCAACAATGAGCTTGCAGTCTAGAAGGGGAGGCAGACATTGACATAAATAAATAAATTATGGATATGTACATAAGTGCTGTGGGGCTGACGGGGGTAAGGGATGAATAAAGGAAGCAAATCTGGGTGATGCAGAAGGGCATGGGATAAGAAGAAATGAGGATTTAGTCAGAGAAGGCCTCTTGGAGGAGACATGCCTCCAATAAGGTTTTGAAGGTCATAACTGTCATATCTGTTGGATATGGAAAGGGAGGGGGTTCTAGATCAGAGGGAGGATATAGGCAAGCAGTCAGCAGCAAGAAAGATGAGATCAAGGCACAGAGAGTAGGTTGGCACCAGAGGAATGAAGTGTGTGGGCTGGGTTGTCGTAAGAGGGCAGCAAGGTGAGGTAATAGGGGGCAAGGTGATTGAGTCCTTTGAAGTCATTGGTAAGGAGTTTCTGTTTGATGTGGAGGTAGATGGGCAATCACTGGAGATTCTGGAGGAGTGGGGAAACATGGACTGAACATTTTTGTAGAAAAGTGATCTGGGCAGCAGAGCGAGATATGGACTTGAGTGAGGAGAGGCAGGAGGCAGGGAGGTCAGCAAGGAGACTGATATAGTAATAATAATGATGGCATTTATTAAGTGCTTACTATGTGCAAAGCACTGGTCTAAGCGCTGGGGAGGTTACAAGGTGATCAGGTTGTCCCAAGGGGGCTCACAGTCAATCCCCATTTTACAGATGAGGCAACTGAGGTGCAGAGAAGTTAAGTGACTTGCCCAAAGTCACACAGTTGACAATTGGTGGAGCCGGGATTTGAACCCATGACCACTGACTCCAAAGGCCGTGCTCTTTCCACTGAGCCACGCTGCTTCTCAAGACAGGCTAGGATAACTGCTTGGATTAACCTGGTAGCAGTTTGGATGGAGAGGAAAGGGCTGCATTTTAGCAATGCTTTCAAGGTTGACCCGACAGGATTTAGTGACAAATTAAATATGGGGGTTGAATGAAAGAGAAGAGACAAGGATAAAGCCAAGGTTAGGGGCTTGTGAGACATGGAGGATGGAGGTGCTGTCTACAGTGACAGGAAAATCAGGGTGGTGATGGAGTTTGGGTGGGAAGATAAGAAATTATGTTTTGGACAGGCTAAGTTTGCCCCAGGGCCCAGACAGTTCCACTTTATCCCAGGATCCAGACAGGACCCCCTTACTCCAGGATCCAGACAGGTCCATCTTACCCCAGAACCCAAAGAGGTCCACCATATCCCAGGACCCAGACAGGTCCACAGGACTTTCTCCCCCTGCTGCCCAACCAGCATCTAGGATCAATGATCTTCTTTGGTGACTTCTATATTTTCTTGTTTTGCCCATGCCTCTATTTCCCTCCAATAGCACAGAAAAATGACATTGGTCCAGGCTACCAAATGGCTAGGGAACACGAGAGGGACCAGGGACAGGAAAAAGGGGTCATGGACTGGTTTATAATCAAATATGCTATGAACAATTGTCTATTAAGCTCTGAACCACCCTAAAAGACAGATTTTACCATTCTTATTCCTTTTCAGTCCGAATAGCTTTATGATCCATCAACTGGGAACTTTCCAGTCCTGGTTCTGCAGTCCAATAGCCTCATTAGGGCCTCCACTCCCACCTCCCTGCAACCACCAACCACGGCTGGAAGTTGTGGAACCAACCATGCAAATGAGCTCTGGGCCTCCCATGGTCCCCAACTCTGATTCTCACTGCCTCTACTGTGCCCACCCAACTGAGGGCACATCAATTTCCTGCAGGAAGGACAAGGGAAGAAGAACAGATGGGCTCAACAGTCCATGACCGGATGCTCCAATTATCTCATCTTTTTGAATTATCTTTTCGAATAATTGAATAAAATACCTGGTAGTGCTATGGGGATTGAAACCCTGGGTCCTTTCTTTTGCTCTCCAAATCTTCAGGGGGTAGCTGGCGTCTTTATATGTGGATCGGGCTCATCTCTAAGGCCAGACAGGGAAAGTGATAATGCCATCCATTAGTCTGTGTCTCGTCACCAAGAGAGCAACAGAGAGAACAAAAGAGAGAGAAAGAGAGAGAATGGGATGGAGAGCTCTCTTGCTGATACCAAGAGCAGAACAGACCCGTCGGTGGAAAAGAGCCAATCACTCACTGTACTTGAGGCCATGACTCTTTTAAACTTCCTCCTCAGTTGACTGCACTCAGTCAGCTGGAAAAGAATGTTTGAGAGAACTCTGAGTTTACTCAGACTAAACTAATATTCTCAGGAGCCATCAGTCTAGAAAGACTCAAAAACTCCTCTCTGGAGAAAATATGAGTAGAGGGGAATGCCTAATGAGGGGAGATTCCCTGTAAAAGGCCTCAACTCCCAGTTCATAAGGCTTTCCTAGGCATCTAGGGATTTGACTGAAGACAAGTGGAGTCCTGATAGTGTACAACGGGCATTGCAGAGGGACAAGAGTGGGCTCAGAGTGCCATAAGTAACAGCCACCAGAGTTGCCCAAAAGAGTGGTTGTGGAGCACTAACAGCTACAGAACCTGATTTCAGTCTGACTGGGCCCAAAGAAAGGCAATGTACTCTCTCTTCTTCTCTCCTTGAGAAGGTTTGAAAGACAGCATATAGTATACAGGTTACTGGATATTTTCCAAAAAGAGTCTGCAGCCAGAATGAAACCAAAAAAATTTGAAATCAAGCCAAATGAGGGATAAAAATCGTTGGAAGGAGTGGACAGGTAACCACAGAGTCAAAGGAACAGATAAGTATGTACAGGTGTTGTCTGTAAAAGCATTATCTTATTTAAATTAATTCAGCCCCCTAAATGTTTTGCAGCACATGAAGTTTGATCATCCAATCCTATCACTTTCTGAGTTCAGTATACTGTTACCAGAAAATGCCTGTGATGCCAGAGTCTCTATTAATGAGGTGGAAGAAAACTATTGTGGACAAGTAATTTCTGGGATTTTGAGTGGGATAAAACAAGAGTACCAACTTGGAAAATAAAAGAAGATATCAAACCTACAAAGAATAGAGTGGAATTTGATGCATAACAGATGTACAATTGGAGGATATTGAAGACTTGTTGAATAGTCGCATTTTCAATAGGAGTGAGCACTACAAAAAAACACCACAAAGAAATTGAAAAAAATTGCAAACCCCAAAGAAATCCATGATTCATCTAAGCTGTCTTGGAGTCCACAATTTGTTCTGAGTTACGCTATTGTCCTACATTATTCCTTCCCAGATCTGGAGCATTTTAAAGGCCTACGAGATGATAGAAAATTAGAGGTAGCACGACAAATGAGAAATTGTTAAGAAAATCTCATTTTGTTCTGTGAAAGATTCGTAACCTCCTGCTTTTGTTGAATACTGCTTCCATAAATCTAGAAATTTCCCAATGAACTACACTGCAGTTTTAGACATGGTATTGCCCTAAAATGAAGTGATCAGGCTACTTAAAGTTCTAACATGTCCCCATCTTGTCCTCATCACATAGATCTTTCTCCTGGTGACTAACAACCCATTGCTTTCTTTCTTACACAATCCATGCCTTATCAGATCATCTTGCCATTGCTAGAAGGTGTAATCTCAGTTGTTTTAGCTAAACTTCTAACACCAAAACATACACATTTAGTATACTGGAGATAAAAAGTGTCTTTTACTTTGGAAAAAAATGAATCGAAGAGATAGAAATTTAAATGGCTCCAGAAGAGTTATGGGACAAGAACATTAAGATGTCACAGTAATCCCTTTAAATAGAAAGTTGCCCAGTTTTATTAGAAATTAAAGTTTGTTTATAGCTAGCAGTATCACAAAATAGAAATGGGATGCCATTTGCTTTTGTTTATGCGGATAAAGTTATTAAATTGATTAAAGTAGGCAGAGTCCCTTAAGGAATTCAAATTCAGTACCTTTGGGGGGGGGGGGGGCACTGCTATTCCCAGGAGCTAGAAAATGCTCCCTCAATTAACATGAGGATCGGATACTTTTTCTTTCATCCCTAAAAATCCTGATGAAGACTGATGAAGTATAAAGTTACTAAAAAAAATCCTGTTTAATCTGAATATGTGATTTATGGCTTCATGTTTCTTAAAAAAGAAATCTTGGGAAAATTTAAGGATAAAAGTGAAAGTCCTAAGAGGATGATGACCTTGAAAAAGGACACTTTTCATAATGAAAACACTGGTTACCTGCCTCAGAATGTCGTGGAGGGCATGGAGTGGTGAAATAAGCAAGATGGGAAACAGATAAAAAGATTCTCCCCTTTTATGTGACTCAACAGATGGAGAGGAAACACTCCAGCACAGTGCTATGCTTTACACCAGTTGCAAAACCGACAGCAGGGTATTCAGGGAGGCAACAAACACTAGCACTTAGAAGCAAGTCTTAGACAAGACAGAGACAAAGAGGGACTTGAAGTTTTTTCCCCACTTGTCTCTCTCTAGCTTCCCACTGCGTTACACACCAAACTCTCTTTATTTCCTTGTATTACTTCTCAACCCAGCCTGCCGAGTGAAGGTGAACACAGAATCTCACTCTTTTTGAAGAACTCTTTGGTGAGCACTTCAGGGACTGGAATGTTTTTACCCCCTCACTTTCACTCCCCAGCAACTGGAAAAGCAGGGCAGGACAAAGGCGGGAAAAGGTAACAAAGGGGTGGGTGGACAAAGGAGATGGACAAGAAGGAAAGGAGAGTGCCAAAGAACGAAGGTGAAGAGGAGGAGAGAATGGCAAATAGATGATAAAGAATAGGTACTAGAGGAGCTAAAGGAGCGTCAACAGAGGGGTGCTGGTTACCTGGAATGAGGTGCTGCCATTCCACTGTCTCTTCTCACCTCTCTTTTCCTTCTTTCATTCCTTACCCCGTAACATAGGCCAATTGATGATGATAATGACGATAATGATGAGATGCGAGACTGTCTAGGGTGCTGATGGTCTGACGCTTCTACCTGCAAAACGATTTTAAAAAAGCATTTTATTTTCAAGGGTCTTTCAAAGCTTAAAATAAAGTCAGATCCCTTTCTGTTTATACCAGACATGGGCCCACCTCTTTCTTTTCACCAAAACATGCTACTGAACTAGAATCGATCAGGCTCAGACTGAGAGAAATCTACCTCCATTTAACCCCGGGATTTTCTGGGCACCTCAGGAAGAATGAATCCCCAGGAATGATTCATTACTATTATATTTTTATTATCAATTATTTTGTTCTCCATAACACATAGAGATGGAAGCTTCTACTATAACAGTTTGCAGATGAGAAGAGGGAGGACAAGTATCCCCCTTCTACCATACAAATATGTTTTGAGTCTCTGAGCTCATGTCTCCCTCTGACTCACCTTGGCTTTCATCACCAACTCATGTAGAATGGAGAAGTGGGCTGAATGGTTGGGAGGGGAGTACATTTCCTTGGGTGTCCAATGGAAAACCACAGAGTGCAATGCCAGCAATTAACTCCAAAGACAGGGAGAGGGCAAGGAAAAGGAAAAGGAGGGCAGAAAAAAGGGAGATGAAGGGTTTATGAGAGTTAAACCCTTTTTTCAGGAGGCTTTGGGTTTTCTTTGTCCAAAATCCCATCCTCAAGGCAGAAGATGAGTCTCTTTTAAGATGCTAATGACCAGCCTAGGGGCTTCTCAGGTGTTACTTGTTATAGCAACAAATGTGCTAGATGCAGTCTACAGGTAGAATAGAAAGAGGGATGATCTCTGTCTTTGAAAAGTTCACATTCTAAGAAGACAAGGTAGACCAGAACAGATAGAAGCAGTGTAGCCTAGTGGAATGAACATGGTCCTGGGAGTCAGAGAAACTGAGTTCCAATCCCAACTCTGACACTTGCTTGCTTCGTGACCTTGGGCAAGTAATTAAACTTCTCTGCACCTCAGTTTCATCATCTGTAAAATGAGGATAAAATATCTGTTCTCCCTTCTACTTAACCCATGAGCCTCAGGTGGGACAAGGACTGTATCCAATCTGATTATCTTGTATCTCCCCCAGGGTTTCTCCTGGAGTGTTTCCAGTACTCTACCAGTCTCTTCTATGGGACGGAGAGTCAAGCAGAGGCATATCTATTCCATTGCTAGCTTGAGCAGTGGCTAGATAGTGGAAGGCAATCTGCTACAAGACTAAGCAGAAGGAGGCAATGATAAACCACTTCTGCATTTTTATCAAGAAAACTCGATGGATGATACACTACCAGAATGACTGCAGATGGAGGTGGGACATTCTGGGAGAGATGTGTTCATGGCTGCTATGGGTTGGAGATGATTTGATGGCATAAGACATTAAAAAAAAAAGACCCCATGGCTTGGCACACTGTAAGTGCTTAGTAAATACCATTATTATTATCTCACAGAATGAAAACCATAACAATTGTAACTAAGACACCAGACACAATCAAAGAATAATCTAAATTCATAGTCTTATAATCAGCTGTGGCTTTAACCCCAGAAAACCAAATTTTTCATTTTTACAAAAATTTAAAGAGTGTTTTATGGACTTCTATGCTAAACTGAATGATTTTCAGAATAATACATTTGGAGATTAACAAATGCAAGTCTGGGCCCCTGGGATTCATTAAAACCATCATTATATGACACATTTCCTGCCACAAGGCCCTTACAGTCTACAGTGGGAGACAAACATTAAAATAAATTACAAATTGATACTGTGGGGCTGAGGGTGGGAGTGAATAAAAGAATACAAATCCAAATGCAAGGGTGACTCGGAGAGGGAATAGAGGAAAGCCTCTTGGAAGAGATGTGATTTTAATAAGGGATTAAAGGTGGACAAGTGATGGTCTGTCAGATATTAAGGGGGAGAGACTTCCAGACCAGAGGCAGGACATGGGGGAGAGATCTGTGAGGAGAAAGATGAGATTGAGGCACAGCGAATAGGTTGGCATTAGAAAAGCCAAGTGAGGATGCTGCGTAAAAGTACAGTCAGTAAGATAAAATAGGAGGGGCAGGTGATTGAGTGATTTAAAGCCAATGGTAAGGAGTTTCTGTTTGATGCACAGGTAGATGGGCAATCACTGGAGATTCTTGAGGAGTGGGGAAACATGGACTAAACTTTTTTTTAAGAAAAATGATTCAAGCAGCAAAGTGAAGTATGGACTGGAGTAGGGAGAGACAGGAGACAGGATGGTCAACAAGGAGGCTGATGCAATAGTCAAAGCGGGATAGGATAAGTACTTGGATCAATGTGATATCAGTTTGGATGGAGAGGAAAAGGTGAAATTTAGTAACGTAACAAAAGTAGAACTAGTGGGATTTGGATGACAAATTGAATATGGGAGTTCATTCATTCATTCAATCATATTGAGTGCTTACTGTGTGCAGAGCACTGTACTAAGCGCTTGGGAAGTCAAAGTTGGCAACATATAGAGACGGTCCCAACCAAACAGTGGGCTCACAGTCTAGAACAGATAACAAAACAAAACATATTAACAGAATAAAATAAATAGAATATGTACAAGTAAAATAGAGTAATACGTACAAACATATATACAGGAGTCAGAGCTCATGGATTCAAATCCCGGCTCCGCCAGGTTGATTGAGAGATGAATCGAGGATAATGCCATACGGTCTTGTGAGATGGAATGGAAAAGTCAAGGAGAGGACAGTGTTTGGGTGGGAAGATAAGGACTTCTGTTTTGGACATGTTAAGTTGGAGGTGTTGGTGGGACTTCCAAGTAGAGATGTCCTGAAGGCAGGAGGAAATGTGAGACTGCAGAGAGGGAGAGAGATCAGGGCTGGAGATGTAGATCTGAGAATCATCTGCATAAAAGTGGTAGGGTGATGCCATGGGAGGAAATGAGTTCTCCAAGGGAGTGGGTATAGATGGAAAGTAGAAAACAAGACAAGACAGGAGGCCATTGGATTTGGACTTGGAATTGGTAACCATAGAGAGAGCAGTTTCCAAAGGAATGAGAAGAAGCATAGCCTAGTGGATAGAGTACAGGCTTGGGTGTCAGAAGGACCTGGGCTCTATCCTAACTGTAATTTGTCTGCTGTGTGACCTTGGGCAAGTCATTTAACTTTTTTGTGCCTCAGTTATCTCATCTGTAAAACAAGGATTAACATTGCAAGCCCCATGTGGGACGTGGACGGTATCCAACCTGATTAGCTTGTATCTGGCACACAGTAAGTATTTAAAAAATCCCCTAAATAATTGAGTCAAGAGATCAAAAACCAGATTGTAGGGTATCAAGGAGAGAACTGGAGGAGAGTAAGGTGAAACAGCAAGTGTAGACAATTTGGTCAAATGACTTTGGAGAGGAACGGGTGGAGGCAGATGGGGGATAAGCCAAGGGAGGGTTTCTTTTAGGACAGGGGATACATGAGTCAGAAAGGGACAGTAAACTCACTGTGGGCAAGGGATGTGTCCATTACACTGTATTCTCCCAAACTCTTAGTACAATACTCTGTACACAGTAAGCACTCAATAAATATGATTGATTGATAAGCCACACTTTCTGTTGTGATTTTGGGTACATTTCAAAAGGTCCAGAAAGGTGGTCCAAGCAGCTAGATGGGCAAAAATGGGCTGAAGAGGAAAATGACTGGAAAAAGAGAGACCAGGAAGGAGCCTGATGAAATAATCCAGCCAGGATGTGATGATACCTGGCTTCAGTTGGTCAGAGAGACAATCTCTTCAGGGTGCAAGTCCGAGGGGGTGGGGTCAAGTGCTGTGCACATAGATATATCAGAGCCCAACCCAAGCCAGAAGTGTTGCCTGTGGGGGGGGGGGGGGGGGGGGGGGGGGAGCGGGCTTTGAAGCAAAAGGGTGCTTACAGACTAATCAATCAATTGCACTTACTGAACGACTACTGCAGTGCAAAGGATTGCACTGAGTTCTTGGGAGAATCAATAGCCATGACCCCTGCACTCAAGGTGTTCACAATCTGGCTAGGGAGGCAGACACTAAAATAATTTACAGGCAAGGGAAAAAAGAAAAAGAGTATATGTGAATAATTGCTTGAGTAACAGCAGTAGGTATGAGGTGTTCAGAAGTTCAATCATATTTACTGAGCACTTACTGCATGCAAAGCACTGTACTATAAGTGGCTGTCAGTTTACCAGTACTTAAGTAGTGCCGAAGTGGCATCTGGAGGCTATATCACAGGAAATTAGAGGTTAATAGATGTGATTTCTCCAGAGAAATGCTCTAGATTTGAGGGCTCAAACAGGCTTCTTATGAATTGAGGGGAAACAGCAAATTTCTCCCTGTCCTGATCAGGATAGCCAAATGCCTGATGCTAACCATGGGTAAGGGTGAAGCGATATGGAGCGGATGTAGGAGATCTGTGGGGGAAAGCAACAGATTTAAACCACCTCAGAGCTGAATCAGAACTTTCCTCTGGTCCAATTCCCAAACAATCCATTTGTGGATCGTTATAATTAAATACTCCAATCATTAATATTCTGTGGGACCTTGGGCAAATCACTTTAAAATAGGGATTAGTCATCTTTAAAATCGGGATTCAATAACTGTTCTCCCTCCTACTTGAATAATAGTGATGGTATTTGTTAAGCGCCTACTATGTACCAAGCACTGAACTGTGAACACCATGTGAAGCATGGTGAAGCATGGTGAACATGGTGAACACCATGTGAAGCATGGAGAAGCAGCGTGGCTCAGTGGAAAGAGCCTGGGCTTTGGAGTCAGGGGTCATGGGTTCGAATCCCAGCTCTGCCAACTGTCAGCTGTGTGACTTTGGGCAAGTCACTTCACTGGGCCTCAGTTCCCTCATCTGTAAAATGGGGATTAAGACTGTGAGCCCCCCAGTGGGACGACCTGATCTCCTTGTAACCTCCCCAGCGCTTAGAACAGTGCTTTGCACATAGTAAGCGCTTAATAAATGCCATCATTATTATTATTATTATTATTATTATTATGTGGGACAGGGGCTGTTATCGGCCCCACTGCTTAGAACAGTGATTGACATATCAAAAAGTCTTAATAAATTCAATAATAATAATAGCTTCTCCCAGATTGATCCCACAGTTAAGATCTAACAGGGTAGTTGATCCTCACATCTCCAGGTTGGCTTGGATTTTGTAGGTTTTAGGAGTGACAGTTAGGGGATACTAAAATATGGCATAAAGTACAAGAGGTTATGCTTGGATCCCTGTGGGTTTTTTTCTTCAATGGAAATTATTCTAAGTGGCCCATGCCAGTCATATTGTTTGAAACTCTACCCTCAATATATGAAGTCAATATTCACTCCCTTCCAGTGGTTTAATTTGTCATGTGGCAAGGATTTACCCCCCTTATTCTCCCTATTCACCCTATATCTCATCCAATGCTCACTCTGCTTTTCATTCATTCAATCGCATTTATTGAGCGCTTACTGTGTGCAGAGCACTGTACTAAGCACTTGGGAAGTACAAGTCGGCAACATATAGAGACGGTCCGTACCCAACAACGGGCTCACAGTCTAGAAGGGGGAGACAGACAACAAAACACGTAGACAGGTGTCAAAATCGTCAGAACAAATAGAATTATAGCTATATGCACATCACTACCAAAATAAATAGAATTTAGTCACCTCTAGTTCCAGAAATATGTTGGATAATAATCTGTGTGCCCCCTGCTGAGTGGCTGTCCCTTCTGCAGGGGAATGCCCAATAAACGTGTCACTTCATTCCTAGGTCTGCAACTGACGGGTGTCCTAAGAACACACAAACCCCGGTTTGATGGTGACCCGGGATTCGATTACAGTTCTTGATTCTGCTTCTAATTTACTGCTCCAAGTAGAAAAGACACAAAGTTTCTAGGTTTTACATTTTCCACAAAGCATATTAATGGCATTTTAGGATGCCAAGTTGTGAAACTAAAGTATGGAGAAATCAAATCAAATCCCAAAACCTGGTCTTTTATTGCCAAAGTATATTTTATCTTAGAGCAGGAAAAAGGAATAGAAGTCTCCGACGTGTTGGGCCGTTTGGGGAAGCTTCCCTTCTTTGATTCCTTCACATCCTTTGCTTTGGGTCTGAATCTCTCCTCTTTTGCCTATTCAAAAGCTAGTCTCTCCCTCCACCCCGCTTTTTCCTTTAGCCTCTTTCCCTCCTACACCCTTCCCCATCACCTTTCCTTCTCTCTCCTGGCCCTTTTTCATTCACTCTCCCCTGCAGTCTCTATTATGGGAGGAGGGCAATGTCACTGCTTTTCCCCTGTATTCTGACCAATCGTGTGTGTAAGGGGGGCTCATTTCACTCCCCTTTCTGAGCTTCCTCCCCACCACATTCCCAATACATCGATTTAGTCAATGCAAAGTCAATGCATCAATTTAAAGCCGCGTTAGCAGGGTTCAGTTGCCCTCAACTGTGGCATCCATAAGTTTTTGGTGGTGGAATTCAGGGACTATGAAATCCTTTAACATCTCAGGGCGAGGAATTAGGTGAATGGTCGGGGTTTTTGTGCAGGGGAGCAGAGTCTGGAGGGGACGGGAGGATGTGGGATCGCCTTGGTACCCAGTGACTCCCCTGACCCAAGGGCCCATCATCCACCCCAACCAAGGGAGGGAAGGGACCCCAGGGCTCGGGCGGCCGCCACCGACCCCAACCTGGCGTGACCCCCGGGGAGCCAGAGAATAATAATAATAATAATGATAATAATAATAATAATAATAATAATAATAATAATAATGAAGCAGAGAAGCAGCATGGCTCAGTGGAAAGAGCCCGTGCTTGGGAGTCAGAGGTCATGAGCTCTAATCCCGACTCCGCCACTTATCGTCTGTGTGACTTTGGGCAAGTCACAACTTCTCTGTGCCTCAGTTACCTCATCTGTAAAATGGGGATTATGACTGCGAGCCCCACGTGGGACAACCTGATCACCTTGTATCCCCCCCAGCGTTTAGAACAGCGCTTTGCACATGGTAAGCGCTTAACAAATACCATTATTAACATAACAAATTCCATTATTCCATTATTCCATAACATTAACAAATTCCATTATTATGTTAATAATAATGGTATTTGTTAAGCTCTTACTATGTGCCAGGCGCCGTACTAAGCGCTGAGAAACACCACTGGAGGTGGAAACAGGGAGAAATGGCTTTGCATTTTACCTGGGCCGATCTTTTAGAAGGAAGGAGGTTTTGGGGAGGGGGGGGTGTTGGGGGGAGTATTAGGGGATAGGAGAAGCTCGTTGTGGGCAGGGAATATGTCTGTTTATTGCTTATAAGGTACTCTCCCAAGGGCTTAGTACAGTCAGCGCTCAATAAATGCGAATGAATGAAGGGGAGGCTGAAAGTCCCCTGTTCCCCCCCTCCTCCAGGTGTTGGGCTGGAAGCCCCTCCTCCCACCTTTCCTTGGGTCGCCCCCCAATTAACCAGGGATTAAGGCAGTGAGCCCCATGTGGGACAACCTGATTACCTTGTATCTACCCCAGCGCTTAGAACAGTACTTGGCACACAGTAAGCGCTTAACAAATACCATCTATTATTATTAACCCACCACCAATTGCACACTGGAGGGGGACGGCTTGGGCTCCACCAACGCCCGAGATAATTCTCCGCACATGCTCAGGGGCTTCTGCAGGAGACAAAATATTTGAGAAAACCGTCGCGCAATCTCCTGAAGATAATCTCCAGAATGAAGATCGTTATTTTTTTTTTCCTATTGAATTAGGATCAGAACCCGAACTTCAAAAAGGAGAGTTCAGCTGTCGCAGATTTCTTTGGCGATGAAAGCCCCGACTCCCTCCGTGGTTCAAATCCTCCGGGGGAGTAAAAGCAAGGGGGGCGTTTGGGGTCGTCGGGGTCGCCAAGGGGCCGCGGTGGGTTTGCCCCCCAACTTTGCGGGAGAAGAAACTCGGGGAGGAAAGCAGGGGAGGCTGGCAAGTTTTTCCATGATGTCTTGCACATGGAAGCATTTTGGCTCAGTGGAAAGAGCCCGGGCTTGGGAGTCAGAAGTCATGGGTTCTAATCCCGCCTCCGCCACTTGTCAGCTGTGTGACTTTGGGCAAATCACTTAACTTCTCTGGGCCTCAGTCACCTCATCTGTAAAACGGGTTTGAAGACTGTGAGCCCCACGTGGGACAACCTTGTAACCTCCCCGGCGCTTAGAACAGTGCTTTGCACATAGTAAGCGCTTAATAAATGCCATTATTATTATTATTATTATTATTAACACAAAAAGCGCAACTTAGTTGCACTTACGGATTCTGAGGTGGAGCCTCTGGACACGTGTGCATGTCCCAACGAAGTATGGGGTCACACGATCCCTTCCCTTCGGAGTAAATGTTGCTCCAGATCGCCTTAGTTTTTCCTGCTTTTACAAAAAAGTTGTGTCTTTTACTTCCCTGTAACAAAACCCGCCTGTTCCCCCTCGCATCTCTTCCCAAGCGCCTGGCCCTGTCCCGCTTCCCCCCTCTACCTGTTCCTCCGGCTCCTGAATCCCTTTGATTGTCCCGCATAATGAGCGCGTTGTGAGGATCTTTCTGTTGATTTTATACAAGTGCACCGTGAATAAGGAAAAATAAATAGACGGACCCAACATATGACTCTCCTTAGTGAAAAGTCCTTTCGGATAAATAAAAAGAGGCTGAGTTTTCCCTGTTGAATGTAAATTCCTTTGAAGTGGAACTAATCATTTCAAGGATAGTTTACGTTGTCCTAACAACGCGGCTGAATGGAAAAGGCCCTTCTTTTTGTTAAAGATATGTTTTCTTTCTTTCAGTCAAAACTGATGATGATACCCCCTTTCACGCTCTGTCTTCCGAGATCGTAAATCTCCACTCTCAGCTCCGAAAATCTCACTTTAAGATGCCAAGACCACGGCGGGTGATTGCTTCTCAGGGAAGGTGGGAGCAAGATCGGCCCCCTCCCCCTATGCCCCAGGGCCCCCCGCCCCAAGTTCCCGGTGGAGGGGTGAGGGAGGGGAGAGGGGCAGGGTTCGGATTTCACCAATTGGGGGGGGGACCGTACCGCCGGATCCCGAAAGCGAATGGATTTGGGGGGGTGAAGAGGGGGAGAAGGCATGGGGGGGAGTATGAAAACGGGGAGGTGGAAGAAGAAAAGGGGAGAAGGGGGGAGGAGAGAAAAGGAAGGGGGGGGAAAGGAGGAAAGAAGAGGGAAGGGGAATCAATCAGTGGTATTTATTGAATGCTTACTCTGTGCGCTCAGGAGAGTGCCACCAGGGAGGGAAGAGGAAAGGAAGAGGGAGGGAAGGAGATAAGAGGCAGGGGGGAGGAGGGAGAAGGAAAGGGGAAAAGAGGGGGGAGGAAAAGAGAAAAGGAAGGGGGAAAGAAGAGGGAGGAGGAATCAATCAGTGGTGTTTACTCTGTGCAGAGCACTGTACTAAGCGTTTAGGAGAGTATCACCAGGGAGGAAAGAGGGAGGGGAGAGAAGGGGAAGGGAAGAGGGGGATAAGAGGCAGGCGGGAGGAAGAGGGAGGGGGAAGGTATGGGGGAGAAGGAAAAGGGAAATGATGGGGGAGGAAAAGAGAAAAGGAAGGAGGGAAAAGAGGAAAGAAGAGGGAGGGGAAAAATCAATCAATGGTATTTACTGAGACCTTATTTTGTGCAGAGCGCTGTACTAAGCGTTTAAGAGAGTACCACCAGGGAGGGGAGAGGGAGGGAGATAAGCGGCAGGGAGGAGGAAAGAGGGAGGGAGGAGGCATATGGGAGAATGAAAAAGGGGAGTGGGAGAAGGAAAGGGGGAAAGGGGGAGGAGGCGAGAAAAAGAAATGGGGGGAAGGAGGAAAGACGAGGGAGGGGGAAATTAATTAGTTGTATTCACTAAGCGCTTACTCTGAGCAGAGTGCTGTACTAAGCGCTTGGGAAAGTACTACCACCAAGGAGGAAAGAGGAAGGGAAGAGGGAGGGAAGAGGCAGGGTCGAGGAAAGAGGGAGGGGGAAGGCATGGGGGAGAATGAAAAGGGGAGTGGGAGAAGGAAAGGGGAAAAGAGCGGGGAGGAGGACAGAAAAGGAGAGAGGGGGAAATTAATCAGTTGTATTTACTAAGGACTTACTCTGTGCTGAGTGCTATACTAAGAGCTTAGGAGAGTATTACCACCAGGGAGGAAAAGAGGAATGGAGGGAGAAGGGGAAGAGAAGAAGGAGATAAGAGGCGGGGGAGAATGAAAAGGGGAGTGGGAGAAGGAAAGGGGAAAAGAGGGGGGAGGAGGAGAGAGGGAGAAGGGGAGGGGGAAATCAATCAGTGGTATTTACTGGGTGCTTACTCTGTATAGAGCGCTGTACAGAACAGTTAGGAGAGTACCACCAGGGAGGAAAGAGGGAGGGAGGCGGGTGAGATGAGGCAGGGAGGGGGAAAGAGGGAGGGGGACGGACGGAGGAAAGAAGGCCAGGACTCCTGCTGGTCAGCCAGGCTGGCGCAATGTGCAGGCACAGCTGCTGGGCTCCGTTCGCACGCAGTAAGGACGAGAATCCCCCGGGACCGACCGGGCCGGCGAGGAGGAGCCGGGAGAGAAGGCTAGTGGGAAGAGGCAAGAGAGGAATCAAACTTCAAACCTAATAAAAACGGGAAACCTAACCCGCCCTCGGAGGTTGGCTGTCAACCGTGAACACCCTAAATCGAGGAATGTAAAACACGGGCCGGGACCTGAGCCCGGGCGACGAGACAAGGCTCATCAGCTGCTGGCCTCTACTTACCTGTGTAGAGGGGGAGAAAGACGGCAGAAATTTTAAACCAGAGTTCACCGCCCGGACTGCCTACCCACTGGGAAAAAGCAAAATTTTCTCCTACTCCCTCGCCTTTGCAGGAGCAAGGGCCCCTTAGGCTGTGTGTGCAATTTAGGGTGTGGGATGGGGGCGTTTATTTTTTAAAAAAACCCATTATTAATATCCTTCCTCTTCAAACTGAAATCTTTTGGGAGCAGCTTCTTACCCAACTTCGCCAGTCCCCAGACCGGGCTCCCGTGGAGCCATTTCAAGAAGTTTGCATTAAATCTTGCGTGACATTTGAAAAATGATCTTTGTGAAGGGTCAGTCAACCTGAAACGGTCTTCAGTGCCTTCTCCGTCCTTCCGGGAGAGAGGTTGGATGTGTTGTGTCGCGTCTCTCCCCCGGCCCGGTCAGTCTATACCATGTTGCCCCCCCAAAATCTCCACAACCTCACCCAAAAGCAGGGCACAGTCGGACGGACAGACCGGCAACCGCAGAGCTAACCCTTGGAGGGTCTGGGGGCTTTCTTATTATCATTATTAATAATAAAATTAATGATTATATTAACATAATTTATCTCTAAAATATATAATTAATAAATTAATAATGATAATGGTATTTATTAAGCGCTTTCTACGTGCCAAGCACTGTTCTTTTAAACTGTGAGCCCACTGTTGGGTAGGGACTGTCTCTATGTGTTGCCAACTTGTACTTCCCAAACGCTTAGTACAGTGCTCTGCACACAGTAAGCGCTCAATAAATACGATTGATTGATTCTAAGAGCTGAGGTAGATACAAGGTAATCAGGTTGTCCCACGTGGGGCTCAGTCTTAATCCCTAATTTACAGATGAGGTAACAGACACAGAGAATAATAATAACAATAATAATAATAATAAGTAAGCACACAGTAAGCGCTTAATACTATTATTATTATTATAATGGCATTTGTTAAGCGCTTACTATGTGCCAAGCACTGTTCTAAGCGCTGGGGGAGATGCAAGGTAATCAAGTTGTCCCACGTGGGGATCACAGTCTTCATCCCCATTTTACAGACGAGGTGACTGAGGCACAGAGAAGTTAAGTGACTTGCCCAAAGTCACACGGCTGCCAAGTGACGGAGCCGGGATTAGAACCCACGACTTCTGACTCCCAAGCCCGGGCTCTTTCCACTGAACCCACCGCCCGGTGCCATCAGTTTTACTGGATTTCCAGATTGCCTGTCCACCCGTTTGTCCATCCCTGGGAGTCCCGGAAGGAAAAACTGGGAAAGTTTTTTAGAGCAGGGATGGAGTCAGTCGGGGAGAAGTTGAGGGCCAGAGCTCACTTGTCTGCTCTGTGACCTTGGGCAAGTCACTTAACTTCTTTCTGCCTCAGTTACCTCATCCGTAAAATGGGGATTAATAATAAATAACAATAATTATGGTACTTGTTAAGCACTTATGTGCCAAGTACTGTTCTGAGCGCTGGGGTAGATATAAGTTAATCAGGGTGGACACAGTCCCTGTCCCAAAGGAGCTCACACTCAGCGTGTCTTAGTGGAAAGACCCCTGGCTTGGGAGTCAGAGGTCGTGGGTTCTAATCCCGGCTCCGTCACTTGCCAGCCGTCTGACTTTGGGCAAATCACTTAATTTATCTGGGCCTCAGTTACCTCACCTGTAAAATGGGGATTAAGACTGTGAGCCCCACACGGTACAGTCTGATTACCTTGTATCTACCCCAGCGCTTAGAACAGTGCTTGACACACAGTAAGCACTTAACAAATACCAGCATATTATTATTAATCCCCATTTTACAGACGAGGGAGCTGAGGCCCTGAGAAGTGAAGTGACTTGCCCAAGGACTCATCGCAGCCATCACAGACATGTGGCGGAGCCGGTATCAGAACCCTTGACCTCATTCAGTCAATGAGTCCGTGCTCTATCCACTAAGCCACACTGCTTCAAGTGAGACAACATGATTACCTTGTACTTACCCTAGCGCTTAGAACAGTGCTTGGCACATAGTAAGCGCTTAACTAATAGCATTATTATTATCATCATCTCAGGGAGCGGCAGCTGGGAGGCGGGGTGGGGGGGGCAGGTCTTGGTTATCCCTCGCTTTGAGGAGGAGGGAGGGCATTGGGACTTCCATAATAATAATGATGACATTTGTTAAGCGCTTACTATGTGTCAAGCACTGTTCTCAGTACTGGAGGGATACAAGGTAATCAGGTTGTCCCACATGGGGCTCACAGTCTTAATCCCCATTTTACAGAGGAGGACACTGAGGCACAGAGAAGTTAATAATAATAATAATAACAATAATGGCATTTATTAAGCACTTACTATGTGCAAAGCACTGTTCTAAGCGCTGGGGAGGTTACAAGGTGATCAGGTTGTCCCACGTGGGGCTCACAGTTTTAATCCCCATTTTACAGATGAGGTAACAGGCACAGAGAAGTTAATTGACTTGTCCAAAGTCACACAGCTGACAAGTGGCAGAGCTGCTGCCCAGCTCCAGCCCGAGGGGCGGCTCTGCCTGCCCTGTCCGGGCCTGGCCTGCCCCCCGCCCAATCTCTGGCCAGGAGTCCGGCCCCTGCCCAGTTTCTGCACAGATCCAGCCCATAGTCCGGCCCCTGCCACATTCATTGATTCAATCGTATTTATTGAGCGCTGACTGTGTGCAGAGCACTGTACTAAGCGCTTGGAAAGTACAATTCGGCAGTAGAGACAATCCCTACCCAAGAACGGGCTCACAGTCTAGCCCAGTCTCTGTCCATCCTCGGTCCAGAGTCCGGGCCCTACCGAGTAAGGAGAAGCAGCGGGGCTCAGTGAAAGGAGTAAGGGTTTAGGAGTCGTGGGTTCTAATCCCGCCTCCGCCACCTGTCAGATGTGTGACTCTGGGCAAGTCACTTCTCTGGGCCTCAGTTACCTAAAATGGGGATTAAAGACTGAGCCCCACGTGGGACAACCTGATTACCTTGTATCTCCCTCAGTGCTAAGAACAGCGTTTGACACAGAGTAAGAGCTTAACAAACGCTTAACAGCGTGGCTCAGTGGTAAACAGCACGGGCTTTGGAGCCAGAGGTCATGGGTTCAAATCCCGGCTCTGCCACTTGTCAGCTGTGTGACTTCGGGCAAGTCACTTCACTTCTCTGGGCCTCAGTTCCCTCATCTGTAAAAGGGGGATGAAGACTGTGAGCCCCACGTGGGACAACCTCATGACTTCTCTGGGCCTCAGTTCCCTCATCTGTAAAATGGGGATGAAGACTGTGAGCCCCACGTGGGACAACCTCATGACCTTGTATCCCCCCCAGCGCTTAGGACAGTGCTTTGCACATAGTAAGCGCTTAATAAATGCCATTAAAAAATAAAATAAAAAACAAAAAACAAAAAAACCCCAAACACCGTCATTATTACCCAGACCCGGCGGGCAGGGAGGGAACCGCGCCCAGGCCTAGCCCGGCGGGGAGGCGGCCCTTACACCCTGGCCAAACCCCCTCTCCCACAATCCACAACCAAGTTGTGTCCTTCCCCCTCATGACTCCCCACCAGGAGAGACCCCCCGACTCTCCTGCCCCAGAAATGGAGGGGCTGCGTTTCTCTTGCAGGGCTTCGCTGGGCAGCCTGCACTGGCTCGGAAAGAAGAGAGTTTGTCGGAAATATTGGTCCCATTTTGAAAACTAAAAAACCAAACCAAAACAAAAAAACCGGCAACGGCCCAGACCGCAGTGAGTCCTGACGGCTCGTCCTCTCCACCCTCGCAGCTCGGGTCCAAGCCAGTCCTGGGTGCCGAGGAAGCGCTTAGAACAGTGTTTTGCCCATAGTAAGCGCTTAATAAATGCCATTAAGAACTGAGCTTTTTGGGCACAGTGCATTCATCTGTTCAAAGAGCCAAGGAGAACACAAATCTCTTCCTTGGCTATTTTGGGGGCACAATGAAGGGGTCTTTTCTGTCCCCCCAGAATTCTGGCTGTGTAGGGAACACCCGGACTTTACCCTCTTTGCCAGGCTGGTGCTATCTATATGCATATAGATCTATCTCTAGATAGATAGATCTATCTCTACATATATATATGTATATATACACACACACATTAGATAGATGATAGATAGATGATAGATATAGATAGATATAGATAGATGATAGATAGATATAGATAGATGATAGATAGATAGATATATAGAGAGATAGATAGAGGTAGATAGATATAGAGAGAGATAGATAGATATAGATAGATATAGAGAGAGAGATAGATATAGATAGATATATATAGAGATAGATATATATAGAGAGAGAGATAGATATAGATAGAGAGATAGATATAGATAGATATAGATAGAGAGATAGATATAGATAGATATATATATAGAGAGATAGATATAGATAGATATATATATAGAGAGATAGATATAGATAGATATAGAGAGAGATAGATATAGAGAGAGATAGATATAGATAGATATAGAGAGAGATAGATATAGATAGATATAGAGATAGATAGATAGAGATACATATAGAGAGATAGATAGATAGAGATGATAGAGAGAGATAGATATAGATAGATGATAGAGAGATAGATATAGATAGATGATAGAGAGCGATAGATATAGATAGATGATAGAGAGCGATAGATATAGATAGATGATAGAGAGAGATAGATATAGATAGATGATAGAGAGAGATAGATATAGATAGATGATAGAGAGAGATAGATATAGATAGATGATAGAGAGAGATAGATATAGATAGATGATAGAGATAGATAAATATAGATAGATGATAGAGATAGATAGATATAGATAGATGATAGAGATAGATAGATAGATAGAGCCAAGCCTGGCAAAGAGTGTAAAGCCCGGGCTTTCCCTACACAGCCAGCATTCTGGGGGGACAGAAATATAGATATATAGCAACAAAAACCCACCAACCACCCAACCCTGCCTCCGCTACACAATAGCCGCGCCAGGGCGCCTTTTACTTGACCAATTCCGGGAGTTTCGTATGAACTTCATTAAATCAATTACCCGGTGAACACATCACAATTTATTTGCAATTAGTATCGAAACGTCTTAGTTTTTTTGCTAATAGAAAGGAGCAGGTGTAGCTACCCAAGGGACAACACGTTTTCGTGAAATCTACCTCTTGGAACATATTAAATTTTCTTCCGGTCCGAAAAAGAGGAGAGAGTCAAAGCCCGCGGAGAGCGATGGAGGAGAAACCGAGCTGGAGGCAAATGTAATCCGTGCAGGTGTGACAACAGCTTGCATTATAATTGTATCTATCGAAAATGTTCTCTTGATTACCCGTGATGATCTAGCAAAAGTCCCTTTAATTAAATGTCTAGTTTCCGACCACGAATGAGAGCACTGGCGAAAGTTTCGTCTTGAAAGCAAAACGAAACAAACGACAAAAAATTGGCTTTAGAAATGGTTAATACGAGTCTACTTAGCAAAAAGACAAAACGATACAAACAAACAAAAAAAAAAACACCCACCGGTTTGGTCTTGGGGGGCGGGAACAAATGACAATCTCCTACCTGCTATTTTTCATTAACTCAAACGAAAGCCAGACTGCTCATGGCAACAGGTTTTCCGCTGCTTTGGAAGGGCTCACTTGGCTTTTCCAGACACCGACTCCCACTTATTTGGGAAGTTAAACTATTTTAGCAAGATGTAAGGGTACTGAGTTCGAGGCTCCTGTTAATACTATTAGTGGCAGGGGGATCGGATTTCGAAGGGAGCCTGGTGACAATTACTGGGTTGAAACAGATGCCCCTCGGAAATGTAGGTCAAGTCTTCGGGACTCGAGTTTCACGGTCAAGGTCGTCTTGGGATGACCTTGGGAAGGTCTCATAAAGCAGCAGAGAGCTCCAGAGCCTCTGCTCGGGAGACGCGTCGCCGGAATGGACCCGTGGAATAAATCTCTGGAAATACAGTCGACCCTGGGAAGAACTGTCTGAAGTGGAAAACGGATCGTGCTTCCCCTTAAACCGGGAGCTAGCCCTCATCCAAAGGACAGGTGGGCCCCATAGGGACAAATTCTTTACCTTTTAATCACTTGCTCGTCTGCCTAAGTGTCGTTAAGACATCCTGCCCTTTTTCCTGTTGCAGGAACATGTTAAAAAGAGCTAGCCCTCAAAGACAACACCTCACCTTTCCTCCAGGGTAGAAAAACATGGCTTTATTTTCACCAGGTTCCCATTTTCTATCAGTGTCTTTACAGTGGGGCAATCCTCTGGGTTAACGTCCCTCTGGTGGGTGTTTTCCCCCTGACAACTCTTTTAAAGAAACAGAACCATATTTTATTTACGGCCTCCTATAAATTATTTACAAGCAGTCTGAGGTAATTCCATTAAAGCCCGTATCGTTTGTTTATACCAAAATGGTTATCTGGGGACTCTTTGCTTTCCTTCAAGCCACGAGATTACAGAAAAGGATGAGAGAGGTCAGGGATTAGGTAGCACTGAAGAGAAATATGCTAAAAGAAATTTGGTCCACTTAAAATGAAAATGCCGTTCTTGCTCCTGTTTATGACTACTAATAAAATAGAAGCACTGAAGCCTTTTAAAATCACAAATTCCAGCTTTTGTGACCCAGACTCCAAAGCACAAGGGGTTAAACCCACAACTTTGTTTTCTTATTCTTTAACACTTTGAAGCATCCCTGAGAGGCGCCAATAACCTACAGAGTGGAGGGAGAGGTAATGCTTTCTGGTAGGGAGGTTTTTTTTTTCTCATTTTGGGTGTATCACCTTTTAGGCTACACAAATTAAGGGCTCGTGGACAAAAGGCCTTCTCCCCAAAGGGACTTTAAAGTGGTGCACTGGTAAATGGAAAGGTCACTATTATTTCATAGACCGTTCCCCCCGCCCCCCAGCAGAAGTACAGAAACCAGGCATCAGAAATCACACCGTCTCAATGGGTGAAATGCCAACTGCTGTTCACTGAAGAAAGCTGAGTGCTGGCCAACAATCCAAGATTGCCTCGCTGAAAATTTACAATGAGTTTTGATTTCTCACTTGTCATTCCCCCATACAGCTTCAGGCATTTAATATTTCTGTCTTTAATAGTCTGAAAAATTATATTAAAATAAACTCAGCAAAAGTGATTCCAACAAATGGGAAACTCTGATTTCCTTGGAAGTGTTGAATGGTACATGATGTAATGCATGTATGATAAAATAGGTGCAGCAAAGAAATGAGAGAGAGAGAGAGAGAGAGAGAGAGAGAGAGAGAGAGAGAGAGAGAGAGAGAGAGAGAGAGAGAGAGAGAGAGAGAGAGGGGCAGGCCCCTTCCTCTGGGACTCTGCCCTTTGCTCAACAGTCAGTCAATTGTATTTATTGAGTGCTTAACTGAGTGCAAAGCACTGCACTAAGTGCTTGGGAGAGTAAAATAAACACATTCTCCGCACACAACTAGCTTACAGGTGGAGGCTGGGAGGGGTGGGAGGAGGGGGGGGGTGGGCACTGGGGCACTTGGCTGCCAGTCCATCCTGCGACATCTATGCTGTGGAACCAGTTTACTGTGGAGGACACTGGAGCGTTCTGGTTGGGAATATTTGGTAATCTTGTTAGGCCACTGAGTGTTGAATATGTGCATCTTGTGAAACTGCTTACAATGGGGATTGACTGTGAGCCCCCTGTGGGACAACCTGATCACCTTGTAACCTCCCCAGTGCTTAGAACAGTGCTTTGCACATTGTAAGCGCTTAATCAATGCCATTATTATCATTATTACAAAGTTAGCTGAATCATCTCTAGAAGGTCTAGATCTCACAGCAATATATACATATATTTTTTGGTATTTTTAAGCGTTTACCTTGTGCCAAGCACCATACTAAGTGCTGGGGTAGATAGAAGCTAATCAAGTTGGACACAGTCCATGTCCCCCATGGGGCTCAGTCTTAATCCCCATTTTACAGATGAGGTAACTGAGGCAAAGAGGAATTAAGTGACTTGGCCAAGCTCACATAGCAGACAAGTAGAGAAGTCAGGATTAGAACCCAGGCTTTTTTCCGATTCCCAGGCCCATCCTCTATCCACTAGGCCATGGTGCTTCTCTGAAATTGAATACTGAAAACTGGACAACATGACAGATGTATATACCAGAAAGCATTATGGGGATTAAGACTGTGAGCCCCACGTGGGACAATCAGACAATCTTGTATCTAACCCAGTGCTTAGAACAGTGCTCGGCACATAGTAAGCACTTAACAAAAACCATTATTATTATTATTAGATAATTATTATTATCTTTTAGACTGTGAGCCCACTGTTGGGTAGGGACTGTATATGTTGCCAATTTGTACTTCCCAAGCGCTTAGTACAGTGCTCTGCACATAGTAAGCGCTCAATAAATACGATTGATGATGATGATGATTATTATTATTATTATTATTATACCTTCAATTTGATGAGAAGTTTGTGCTCCTTTTAAGCTATGCTAGCCTCTTCAGTTCAGTTTGTACTTTTTTGCCTTTTTGAGTATCATTAGAGAGTATATGACCGATTTGCAAAATTCAACGATGACATTAAGCATTGCCAATGAAATTCTTCAGTTGTGTGCAAGGCTTCTCTCTTGCCTCCCTAGTGTCTGCCGGTCCACAGAGCCATGTCAACTCGACAAATTCATAATCCACAACATGTTGATGTTTTAAGAGCGCAGTCACCTGCCTTTAACCATTCCCATATGATTGTCTCAAGGATTCTGATGCTGTGAGAATAGCCTGTTAAGTTGGAAGAGTTTCTCAGGGGATGGAAAGCATATTTTGGCTGCAGCTTCTGGGTCAGCACAGAAGCAAAAAAACACACAATACAGGACTGGTCCTGCGAGGTAACACAGCTCTGATAAAACACACAAATACACAATCCAGAGAGTGACATCTGGGGCCCTGTGGTTACCTGGAAGTCTTATTCAGATGGCCTGGTTGATTGTTGGTCTTTGGGCTGTGTTTGGGGCATAGAGGGTTTAGAAATGGAGCTGGAGGTTATGGTTAGGTTGTGTTTGCTTTAGGATGGGGCTAAGATCTAAGCTAGCTAAGTAAGGGCATGACTCTACTTTTTGTTGGTTAAATTGGTGATCAAGATAAATACTACTGGAGGGAAATAATGTCTCCTGCCACACGCAGTCACATCAGTTTCTCTAACAGGTGGTCACTGTGGTCAAATGATCAATCAATCAATTGTATTTGTTGAGCACTTATTGTGGGCAGAGCACTGTACAATATAACAGCGTACAATATAACAGATTTGGTAGGCATGTTCTCTGTCCACAAGGAGTGTACTGCCCAGAAGGGAGACAGACTTTAAAAAATATTATGGAAAGGCACAGAAGTGCTGTGGGGCTGAGGGAGGCTTGAATAATGGATACAAATATAAATGTAAGGGCAATGCAGAAGGGTGAGGGAGTAGGGGAAATGAGGACTTAGTCGGGAAAGGCCTCTTGGAGAAGATGTGATTTTAGTAAGGCTTTGAAGGTGGGGCGAGTGATGGCCTGTTGGATATGAAGGGGAAGGGAGTTCCAGGCCAGAGGCAGGACATGGACGAGGGGTCCGTGGTGAGATGGAGGAGATTGGGGTACAGTGAGTAGGTTGGTGTTGGAGGAGTGAAGTAAGCATGCTGGGTTGTAGAAGATGGCAACCAACAAGGCACAGAAGCCACCATGGCCAGAGGCAAGCCTGACATTTTTGTCCCAAATTTGCAGCTGCTGCTGTAGAAAGCAATTGCTGTGATTACCATCGAGGAGATTGTCCAAGTTCTATCTGCTTCGGAGACAATTGGGAGAAGGAAATTATCAAAAGAAAGAAAACCATCCCCATGGATTTTTGACCCCAAGAGTTCTTGCTTCTAGGGTTGGGAGGCCACTCCTTGCTATGCTCCCCTCTGAGACCCAAACTCCAGGCACTTGCAGGGGTGGTGGCAGCTCCAAGAACAGTTTCTTTTCTTAGTGACACTGCTGCTGCTGCTCTCCTAGCTAGGATCTTTGGAACTATCACTTTCTCCAGGAGCTCAGCAAGAAGCAGACTGCAATGGCAGAAACTGCTGCTTGCCACAGCAGTTGCCATAATGGTGAAAATAATAATAATAGCAGTAGAAATAACTGTGGTATTTGTTAAGCACTTACTATATGCCAAGCACCGTATTATGTGCTGGGGTAGATACAATCAATCAATCAATCAATCGTATTTATTGAGCGCTTACTATGTGCAGAGCACTGTACTAAGCGCTTGGGAAGTACAAATTGGCATCACATAGAGACAGTCCCTACCCAACAGTGGGCTCACAGTCTAAAAGGGGGAGACAGAGAACAGAACCAAACATACCAACAAAATAAAATAAGTAGGATAGAAATGTACAAGTAAAATAAATAAATAAATAAATAAATAGAGTAATAAATATGTACAACCATATATACATATATACAGGTGCTGTGGGGAAGGGAAGGAGGTAAGACGGGGGGATGGAGAGGGGGACGAGGGGAGAGGAAAGAAGGGGCTCAGTCTGGGAAGGCCTCCTGGAGGAGGTGAGCTCTCAGCAGGGCCTTGAAGGGAGGAAGAGAGCTAGCTTGGCGGATGGGCAGAGGGAGGGCATTCCAGGCCCGGGGGATGACGTGGGCCGGGGGTCGATGGCGGGACAGGCGAGAGCGAGGTACAGTGAGGAGATTAGTGGTGGAGGAGCGGAGGGTGCGGGCTGGGCAGTAGAAGGAGAGAAGGGAGGTGAGGTAGGAGGGGGCGAGGTGATGGACAGCCTTGAAGCCCAGGGTGAGGAGTTTCTGCTTGATGCGCAGATTGATCGGTAGCCATTGGAGGTTTTTGAGGAGGGGAGTAATATGTCCAGAGCGTTTCTGGACAAAGATAATCCGGGCAGCAGCATGAAGTATGGATTGAAGTGGAGAGAGACATGAGGATACAAGATACAAGATAATCAGGTCCCACAAGGGGCTAAGTAGGAGGAAAAATACCTATTGAACCCCCATTGTGCAAATGAGGGAACTGAGGCACAGAGAAGTTAAGTGATTTGCCCAAGGTCACACAACAGAAAAATGGTGGAGCTGGGATTAAAACCCAAGTCCTCTGATTCCCAGGACCATGGTCTTTCCTCTAGGCCACTGCTTCCCACCTTCAACAAACCTTTGACACCCCCTTGAGATATCCCCAGGGCTTATTCTACCAAAAAGTGAGTACATCTACTGAAGATGATAAAATTACAGCTTTGCCTAATGGAAAGAGCATGGACCTGGAAAACAGAGAAACTGGGTTGTAATTCAGGCTCTACTACTTGCCTTTTATGTGACCTTGGGCAAATCACAACTTATCTGGGCCTCAGTTTTGTCATCTGTAAAATGGGGAGTAAATACCTGTTCTTCCTGCTACTTAGACTTTGAGCCTCCTGTAATAATAATAATAATTATGGTATTTGTTAAGTACTTACTATGTGCCAGGCACTATACTAAGCACAGGGGTGGATACAAGCAAATCAGGTTGGACACAGTCTCTGTCCCATATGGGGCTCAGAGTCTCAATCCCCATTTTACAGATGAGGTAACTGAAGCACAGAGAAGTGAATTGACTTTCCCAAGATCACACAGCAGACAAGTGGCAGAGCTGGGATTAGAACCCAGATCCTCCTGACTCCCAGCCCTGTGCTCTATCCACTACACCATGAGGACTTTGTCCAACCTATCTTATCTACCTGCTTAATGCAGACCTTGGCACCTAATAGGTGCTTAATGAATACCACAGTTCTGAATTATTATTATTGTTGTTACTATCATCATCGTCGTCATCATCCCTTTCCAAAACTATCTTTGCTTATTCAATGGCAGTGATGAATCCAAGTCCAAAAATAATGCCAACAAAAAAAGAGGAAAAAGCCCAAAACATTAAAAACACATTTTGGAACAAATAAACTTTGGGTGCACACTTTGGCCAGAATAGCAGGTAAAGAATGTTCCAATCTGCATCAACGTGGTCACTATGCTCTGAACCTGGGAATGAAATCAAATGCAGCTCACCCAGTTGTTCCTGTGCTTGGGCACACAGTTGGGATGGCTTAGTGACATCACTCCCACCAGCCCTGCTGCCCCCAAAGCAGCTCCCTATGGGTGCATGCTGGCAAACATGAGCCCTCTTGGAACATTTGCACTGCTCATGTTATTTGCAAATTGGAAAAGAAATCATTAGTATGGAATTGAGAATTTATTGGTCTGGGAGTGAATTACTAACATGCCTGGAGTTGCAGGCCAAGGAACTAAACCTTCAGCCAATTTTCTCAAATTTAATGAGTTCAGGCATGACAAACAATTTGTATTTCAAAAACATATTTATTTTGCTGTAAGCTAAATCGGAGATTCTGACTGACATCTCAATAGCACCAAACCTCTTATTTGTCAAATTGCCTAGGTTCGTGCTTTGGCCTAACAAGTGAAATGCTACCCTTACTTCTAGAACCACTTGATGACTATCAATATGTTTCGTAAGTCGCAAATATTATACACGGACACATACATATAAGTGTGTGGTTTTTAAAAGGGAGAGAAGGGCAGAAAGAGAGAGAGGGATAGCTAGGGAAGGAGATAGGCTTGTAACTCCAAGTACAAGTGTGGCTAAGGAGGCCAGTGTATGGACAGACAATTCATTCCATACAGTGTGCAGGCACAATGCTGATTCCTTGGTCAGCTGATTCACTTTACAATCCCAGTCATTTAATCATAAGTAACAGCATTTACTGAGCACCTACTAGGGAGCTGAAGAGATCACCTGCAGGCAAGGAAATAACCAAAGCATCAAGGGCAGATGGTTGGGTATGTCCTTCCTTAAAAAGGCAACCAGGGAGTTAGAGAACCTGGGTTCTAATCCCCGCTCTGCCACTTGCCTGCTGTGTGACCTGAATACCCCTTCTCCCTCCTACCTAGACTGTGAGCTGTATGTGGGACAGGGACTGTGTCTGTCCTAATTATTTTGTACCTCCCACAGTACTTGGCACGTAGAAAGTGTTTAATACCACAGTCATTATTATTATTACTATCTCTAAACAGGGAGAACCTGCAGCTTCATTTGGTAGACCGTTTCAGTGTTCTACCATCCTGATAGCCAAGAAGTTCTTCCTTATGTCTAGCCAATAACTCTCTTGGTGTAATTTAATCCCAACTCATTTCTGAATGTTTTCAGTATATTTCTTACATCATGTTGTAGAAGGATCCAAGTTTAATAAAATATCACTGCTAAAATAATTAAAAACACAAATGGGTCTCTATATGGTTCGTGCAAAGGAAAATTATATTAATTTAATTTTTCAGAAATTTATTTAAGTATCCAGCATATAAAATATGCATATGAAACAGAGCTGGAAGACTGCTTTGCTAAGCACTTGAATCCTGAGAGTCAAGTAAAACAGAGCTTTTGGGGATTTGAGTTTATTTATGTTTGGAAAAACCCTGCATCCTGTTTCCAGGAAAAAAGACTTTGGGAACCTTTGAAAAGGACTCAAGGGCTTCTTGGGATACTTAATAGTCCTTTCAAAACAATATTTTGATAAGTTAAGTGTAAGTGAAATAGAAACGTACATATTAAATTTCCCTAGAAATATCCTCTGGTTAAAAAAAAAAATTAGCTAAAAAGAATGTTTGGCAAAGTGGATTTGGAATTTTATCAAGGCTCAAATACTTTCAAACCATTCAGCACAACTGACACCCCAAATTGTAATCCTTTCCATTCTAATTTTTGGGCAACATATACCCTGGTTTTCCTTTTTTGAATCTACCTGGGAAGTTGTTAGCCTTCACTAGCTATTAAGTTATTGTTAACATAAGGCAAAGAAGTATTGGAAAAATGGATTTATCAATCCTGGGGAAAAATCAAAGGTTGTGTATATATCCACAATTTATTTTAATGTCTGTCTCCTCATCTAGACTGCAAGCTCCTTGTGGGCAGGGAACTTGTCTTCCAACTATTATACTGTATTCTCCCAAGTGTTGAGTACAGTGTTCTGCACTCAGTAAGTGCTCAGTAAATATGATTGATTGATTAACTAGGTTTAAACTATGATTACAACCAAATGATGAATTCTTTTGTTCTTTTAAATATTTCTCTATTATCCACATGTTATTTACACTTTCACGAAAAATACAATAGTGTCACACACTAAAGAAGAGAAATACCATCATACCTCTTTTTTCTTCCAAGACAGCTTAAAGTAGCTTCTATCTTAATATAAGATTTGGCTATGAGTTTCAAAATGGGTTCTCTATTTCTTGTTTGGTTTTTTACCAAACTGTTCTACCTTGAGCATGCAGATTTGTGTTTTATGAGACTGCCCAGAAAAGTGGAAGCAAACCATGGGGTAGGTAGATGGTTAGTTGATTGGTTGATTCTTGGGAATAGGATTGCAGGAGGTGTAAGGTGAAAGTGAAGGTCAAACTTATTGAGAAAATAACTAAGAACAAGAGGATCTGCCTGGAGTCAGCAGTGCTTTAAGCGTTTTTTTTCTTGTTCACCACTCAAATAAATGTAACAAAATGATCTGGTTAGTGCCAGCTGATTAAGTTTAAAGATCTGCTCCTTCTGAATATGAGTTCAATCAATCATACTTGTTGAGGGCTTACTGTGGGCATAGCACTATACTAAGGGCTTGGGAGAGTACAATATAAGAGTTGGTCAACATGTTCCCTACCCACAAGGAGCTTAGAGTCTAAAAGGGGAGACAGACATTAATATAAATAAATTATGGATTTGTACACGTGTGCTGTGGGGCTGAGGATGGGGTAAATATCAAGTGCTTAAAGGGTACAAATCCAAGTGCACATTGATTTGCTCTGGCATTTGGGATTTACTACAAAGGTAAGAGACTTTTTCCTAGTCATGTCTGTAAGAGTTAGTGCCTGGAGAATGCAAAAGTGACAATTAAAGAATGCCTTTTTTTTTGTTCCAATTTTCTAACTCCGCACATAAGGAAAAATCCTCTAAGTGATGAATGGTAGATTTGAGGATCTATTTCCCTTGGCGACTTCTATTTCAATCACGTTTGAGCTACCAAAATATTTTTCATCTCTGCCATGGGTACCTAAAAACCGTGTGTTGGGTGTGGTGGGAAGTGGGGTGAGGGGCAATAAACAATATGCACTTTAAAAATCTTATTAGGTCCTTTTGGTCCAGGGTAGACAGAAGAGGTCTCACTCTAATATAGTTCAGCATAATTCTACATTTGCATATAGGTGCACAAAGTATTTATAACACATTACCCTCACACAAGCCACTATCCAGTAGGATTCAGGTCCCTGCCCCATTACCCCAGACAGTTAAGGGGATCCATTTTCCCTCATAAGGAAATCATTCTCTCACATGGTAGGACTACTGGCAGTCCACAGTATTTCGGGGGTACTCCTTCCTCCCACATAAGGAAACAACATGCACCTCACAAGTTGGAGGGTAGAGAAGAGTTGAGAACAATAGTCTGACAACCCACTGCTTAGCCTCTTCCCGTTAAATAGGCTTCCTGCCTTTTTCCAACTCTTGATTTCACAACTGTCCCTGGTTCTTTAAAAAATACTATTTTCTGAAAATGTATTCAAAAAAATGATTGAAAAGCACTGTCCTAATGGCACACAGGTAAACGCTTAACAAATACCACAATCATTCTCACCATCAAAAGGATCCATTAAGACAGTGCTTATCAATCATTCACCCCTTCATGGGCCCTGTTGACTCTCCAAAGAAAGTTATGGGGGCAACCTCCCTCCGCCTCCAACTTGGCATTACCCCTTAGGAAAGGAATGTCTTGGCACACTGAACCATTTTGACTCAAGTCACACAGGGGCAAAATGATTTTAGGGCATATTTATGTGGGTGCCTGAGTTGGGGTAATCCCACAGAATCAAATGCCACTTTTTACATCACAAAGGAGGGTTATTCAGGGGTGGTTTTAAATCAACAAGTGGTATTTATTGAGCACTTATTGGGTGCAGAGATCTGTACTAAGCACTTGGGAGAGTACAATATAACAGAGTTGGTAGAAACATATAATTTCGTCCTCTACAAAAGAGCTAAAGGAATGAGGAAGTCTTCTGCTTAGTCTCTATTGATGAGTCACATTTCCGATGGCTTTCCTTGCTCGTGCTGATAATATACGTATACCTGTCTGAGCTCTGCTATTTTCACCTCTTTCCATTCCCCAATATCCTCTCTTAATTTCTTCCTCTCTCCCACTCTACTTTTTGATCATCACAAGCATCGCTCTGTTCAAAGTCCTGGGGTTTCCTTTGCCACTGGACAATACTGTTCCTTAATTGCCTGGCAATTGTGTATTTTATCTTCCATTTTCCCCAATAAATAGACCTAAATGCTGCAATTTTCTCATATGTCTCCCAAATTTTTTCCCACACAAACTCCCTCAATGTTCACCACAATATAATAGTATTTGGTTTTTGAAATCATTTTGAAGATTCACACAGGTTACCACTTAGCAACCCTTGGGTTAACTAACAATATATAGCATTATCTCAAAATTGTTTATAAATTTTTCTTGAAAAAACATTTTTGAAAAAAAATCCCATAAGTACAGAAGGCTTTTAAAAACCAGCAGTATAGATGGTAAATTACCTCCACCACCAGTTTTATACCTATCAAACAGCAGTGCTTTTGTAAAGTAATATATCATTCATTGTAGTTACAAGAAAGATGCAGGTTATACTTTAAAATGTAGGTTCATCATGCTAGGTAAACATGGAAGATTGCTTTCAATACTTATTCATACCCACTCATGTTAACCATGCCAATGAATCCCCTAATTTTTTCTTTCACATTTTCTTTTAAAGATATAGGAAAAACTAATCAGCCATGCAAGTGGAAGACAAAAGTTCTGGATCTATAGCATAATTATTTTCATTTACTTGTTGTAATCTTATTTGTACAAATGTGTTAACAATCATTATTTATGTAAACATTAGGTCAGCCCTACTCATTTTAAAAACTTAATTCAGAAATGATTGGTTTGAGCAACTTTCAAATTTCCTAATTTTAAAAATTTCCTTATTACTGTTGTTCAGTAAAGAAGCTTCCAATTAAGTTAATTAACTTACATACATCTGTCATCATGTAAATACCTATGCATGTAATGGAATATAAATTTTTAATTCACCCACTTTTTAAAGGATTGTGATAGAAGGTGAATGGCATTCCAGGCATTCATTGAAATGTCATCCTTATGAAAACATATAAGACCAAATGGTTCTGGGTAAAATAAAAATACGATAGTATAAAATAATAGAAAAAATATAAATTAGGCTTTTTTACTATTAAAAAATAGGAAAGAAGGGAAATTTTGGCTAATTTCAAGGAAAATGCAATAGTATGAAATATCAGGAGATAGTTACACTTCATGAAAGATATTAGTTAAAATCACAATTAAAAGGATAGGATCTGTTCCTTTTCGTTTGCTCTTTCACAGACCTAATCTTCTTTTGGAGTTCTTTTTAATATATAGAACAATCAGTCTATCAGTGGTATTTATTGAGCACTTACTGTATGTAGAGCACTGTACTAACTACTTGGGAGAGTACAATAAAACAGAATAGCTAGACATGTTCCCTGCCCACAAGGAGATTTCAGTCTTGAGGGGGAGAGAGACATTAATATAACTTATAATATATAATTTATAAAATCAAGCACCAAATAATCTGTGCTGAATAAAATGGTATTTAATGTATTTCCTTGGAAGAACAGTGGCTTCTATGAGAGCGAATGAACCTTTTCCCAGTTTGTTTTCGTTTGGCAGACTTTAGATGTTTACCACAGAGAAGGACAATCAAGGCTTAGGGGAGTAGTATACCATTATGACATCTGTCCCTTTTGGAAAGGGTTGCCATGTGGGCTGGGTTGGCTATTAAGATTTCTAGCCTTAGAAGAATGTTTTTGATAACTGGTAAAATTTATGGCTGAATGGAATTTTCCAACAGCTTAGAGTCAGTTCCTTGAGGGCAGGGACCTCATCTTTTCCTTCTATTGTACTCTCAAATGCTCCATAGATACCACTGTGACTGGTAGACAGACAGACAGACACACACACACACACCACACACACACACCACCTCTCCTTCATTGGGTCCTTTGAGAAACTCAAAGATAGAGTAGGGGGCCCAATGATAGCACTGAATTTCAGCTCCAACCAAAGGAACACAAGGTCTCAGTAACGGGCTGTAAGTCCTATCACAGATGCCACGTCTGACTTCTAGGGAAGGTCTACCAACCACACGAACTACATACAAAACTTCACATCAAGTGGCAAATACATGACCACAAACTACTGAGGTCCTGGAAGGCAGCTAGACCACTGGCCTTGAAGCAATACTCATCCATCACACCTTCAATGGGAGGGACATGTGAGGAGATCTATTCATTCATTCATATTTATTGAGCACTTACTGTGTGCAGAGCACTGTACAAACAACTGCTCTATGGTGAATTGAAATAGGGTGGGCAGAAGAGACACTTTTAAAACACAATGAAGGGAAACTTAAAGCAATGCAGCATAGCAGTGGGAGCCCAACAGCAGAAGACAGACCATCAGTTTGGCATGATCAATTTCCCCATCCTATTTTCCCTCCATATTGCATCATCTATGTGCTTGAGTCTGTACCCCCTAAGCACTTAGGGAGTCACCCCAGAACCTCCCCATACAGCACTCATGTACAAAACCTTATACTATGTTGCTTCCCCTACCTGCAAATTACTGTACGTAGAAAGCATTCTATAAATATGACTGATGGATTGAATGATTGATGCCTGTCTCCTCTACTGGACTGAAAATTTCACCAGTAAAAACACATGGACTGTGTTACCACTCTAAACTGGAATTTATAATAGGAATGGTTATTCTCAGCTGCATCAATTGCTCAATATGGTGACAGCCTAAATTCAATGGTGAATGTCCTTGAGTGGGCCTCAGTGTTCCAAAGAATAATTCTGCCCAGGGTGGTGAGGCAGGCCATGTTTTTCTTCCAGTGAAGACAAAGGGAGTGAGTCACCTAGGGTGAGTCAGTCCTATACCTTGTCCTCTATGGACCTGGCCTCACTGTGACTAACTTCTGGCAAAATGTGTTCACTTCCCCCCCACCTACAGTTGGGTCCAAATCAAATTTTACAAAAGCATGAAAAGTAAGAAAAAAAGCACCCCAAACACCAGACTGCATGACTTGATTTAACAAGTGGTAGGTAACAGAAAAGATGTTTTAATATATTTTTAATGGCTTTAATCAGTGTTCCTTTGTAATTTCAGCATTTCATTAAAATATTTAATTATGGGATGAGGTATTCTTCAATCACAAATTTCATTCTTCAGTGCTTCTAGTTAGGATTTAATGGATTAAGTACTACTGGTCTAAGAAGTCATCTTATTTTCATATTCATATTTATCATTCATTACCCAGTTATGGCTTTTTGGGGGTGAACTGAAGAAATGATCCAGAAACACACGTTGGTGAAATTCTAAGTTTCACCTGCCTAAGAAGATACCAGCATAAATTCACTGGTTTTGTTTGATCAAATCCTAAGTGACTCATGAGACACTAGATGCTTATAAGCCACCATAGATCCAGTTTCTTAAATAAAATAGATTTGATGAACAGAATTGATTTGTTTGAAACATTTGTCAGAAGAATGTTAATAGTTTGAAACTGAGAAAAAATATTTTAGTAATATAGCATTCGAATTAATCTAGCAGAACAACAGACATATGTCTCTGCAGTTGAGACAGAACTATTATTGAAAATGAGTTGAAATAAAGCACAAGGGACTATATCAATGTAATAATAATAATAATAATAATAAATTGTGGTATTTGTTTAGAGCTTACTAAGTTCCAGGCACTATTCTAAGTACTGGGGTAGGTACAAGCAAATCAGGTTGGACACAGTCCCTGTTCCATATGGGGTTCACAGCCTTAACCCCCATTTTACAGATGAGAGAACTAAGGCAGAAGGAGTGAAATGACTTGTTCAGAGGCAGGATTATAGCTTAGGTCCTTCTGAGTCCCAGGCCCATGCTTTATCCACTAGGCTACACTGCTTTACCAGCAACAGGCCTCACAGTCTAGCTCATCATCTTAGTTTAACATGATACTACAATTTGAAAGCAAGGATCAAATCAATCAATCAATTGTATTTATTGAGCGCTTACTGTGTGCAGAGCACTGTACTAAGCGCTTGGGAAGTACAAATTGGCAACATATAGAGACAGTCCCTACCCAACAGTGGGCTCACAGTCTAAAAAGGATGATAGAGGAAATGTTTTAATGATACAGAATATCAAAGCCTCAGATTATGCTGCACTTCAGCAGAAACCAGAGACCGTGGGCTGCAGAAGGACCAGCACAATATACTGCAGTCAAAAAAGTAGCGACTCTTTTTCATCTTTTTCATTCATTCATTCAATTGTATTTATTGAGCGCTTACTTTGTGCAGAGCACTGTACTAAGCACTTGGGAAGTACAAGTCGGCAACATACAGAGATGGTCCCTACCCAACAACAGGCTCACAGTCTAGAAGGGGGAGACAGACAACAAAGCAAAACATGTAGACAGGTGTCAAAATCAGAATAGAATTATAGCTATATGTATATCATTAATAAAATATAGTAAATATGTATAAGTAAAATAAATAGAGTAACAAATCGGTACAAATATATACAAGTGCTGTAGGGAGGGGAAGGAGGTAGGGCGGGGGGGACAATGTGGAGTAGAAGAGGAAAAAGGGGGCTCAGTCTGGGAAGGCCTCCTGGAGGAAGTGGGCTGTCAATAGGGCCTTGAAGGGAGGAAGAGAGCTAGTTTGGCGGTTATGTGGAGGGAGGGCATTCCAGGTCAGGGGAAGGATGTGGGCCGGGGGTCGACTGCAGGACAGGTGAAAATGAGGCACAATGAGGAGGTTAGTGGCAGAGGAGCGGAGGGTGCGGGCTGGGCTGTAGAAGGAGAGAAGGGAGGTGAGGTAGGAGGGGGTGAGGTGACGGAGAGCTTTGAAGCCAGTAGTGAGGAGTTTTTGCTTAATCCGTTGGTTGACGCAACCACTGGAGATTTTTGAGGAGGAGCAAAAATTTCATAGGACAGATTGTAAGATCCATGTGGAATGGATACTAAGTCCGATCTGATTATACTTACTGCACCTATCCTAGCAGCACAGAGTAAGCGCTTAAAATAAACATTATACAAGCATGGGCAGAGGATTATAATTATTTTCATCAAGACCAAGGAGTCAGTTGCGCATTGCTTAGTCAGGCAGGTCAGTTGACCAAAGCACAGGCCTCATTTTATTTTTTCTCTTAACAAGATAATGAGAGAAGCAGCATGGCTCTGGTGGATAGAGCACAGGCCTGGGAATCAGAAGACCTGGGTTCTAATTCCACCTCTGCCACTTGCCTGCTGTGGGGCCCAGGGCAAGTCATTTAACTTCTCTGTGCCTCAGTTACCTCATCTGTAAAATGGGGATTAAGACTGTGAACCCCACTTGGGAAATAGGCCCCCTCCTACCTCACCTCCCTTCTCTCCTTCTACAGCCCAGCCCACACCCTCCGCTCCTCTGCCGCTAACCTCCTCACTGTGCCTCGTTCTCACCTGTCCCGCAGTCGACCCCCGGCCCACATCCTTCCCCTGACCTGGAATGCCCTCTCTCCACACATCTGCCAAACTAGCGCTCTTCCTCCCTTCAAAGCCCTATTGAGAGCTCATCTCCTCCAGGAGGCCTTCCCAGACTGAGCCCCCTTTTTCCTCTCCTCCTCCCCATCCCTTCCGCCCTACCTCCTTCCTACCTCCTTCCCCTCCCCACTGCACCTATGTTTGTGCAGATTTATTACTCTATTTATTTTGTTAATGATGTGCATCTAGCTTTCATAGAGCCAGTTCCTGGCATATAGTAACCCCTTTAAGAAACACCATTAATAACAACAAAAAAAACACACAAGATGGCTCTGCCCATAATCATCTTCTGCACACTGCATCTGATAAACGCAGGCAGAAGGTAAGGTGAATTTTCTAGTCTTCCATTATATGAATCCTGTATGTTTGTCAAACACAGCAAGTAATTTACCTTTTTCTTTCAGGATAGGTTTATAGCCCAAGAAGAATCAAGATAATGTCAGCACCATCTACCATGAGGTGGCTATATTTAGAAACTGGCTTTTTCAAGCAGCATGCAAAGGAAAAAGTATACAGAGCACATGCAGAACTGTCATTTAAATACATGAGCTGTATTCCACCTTCAACACTTTGGCAGAAACAACTTTAAAAAAAGAGCCATTTAAGAGCCTTGTGAGATTTGAAAATTTATTCAGTTTTTCTGTTTACTATTTTAATAAATGTTGCACTAACAATGCACTGGGAATTTCATAATTACTGCAATACCCAGGAAATTAATAAGAAATCCTTAACAGTATCTAAGGTAAATTACCATGTGCAGAAACTATACAAGACTCTTGGGGAACAAAGAAAAGAAGTAAACAAGGTGATCTGCTAGATTTAAGATTTTTGAGGGCTGGGGTCATATCTACTTACTCTACTACACTCCCATAAGCACTTATACAGTGGTCTGCACTCAGCAAATGCTCAGAACATACCCTTTATTGATTGCTGTCCTGGAGGAACTTATAAGCAAATGTATCATCTTTTAAGAAGTTACTGTAACCAGTTTCCTGCAGTATTAAACAATTATTATTGAAAGATTTAAATAACCTAAACTCTACCTCACCATTAAATGATAAAAACAAACATAAAGTAGAAAGTCAATGCCAACCAATTATTATTGAAAGATTTAAATAACCTAAGCTCTTCCTCACCAGCAAATGATAAAAACAAACATAAAGTAGAAAGTCAATGCCAAAGATGATTTTCCTGAACATTTGCTTTTGCCACAAATGCAAATCCTAAAAATATACTTTCCTTTAAAAAACAACTACCGACTAAACTGCTTGCTGAAGAACTAAGCTCAAGGGCTCACACCACCAGAAGGCAGGCTATCAACAGGGGTCCTGGGAATGGAAACTTATCAGTCCAGAGATATTTTATCGAGTGATGAGCAGGAGGAACAAAGATATTGAACATAATACTGGCAACATGCCTGGGATATTGAACCACGGCAACACTAAAGACCTGGGGAGACATGAAGATTTACAGAGACTGGACATTTTGTGGAAGTTTGTTTTTGTCAAAAATTCAGTTCAGTGGGATTAAATTGGTATTGGGTGATGTTCCAATTAAATAATAATAATAATGATGGTATTTGTTAAGCACTTACTATATGCAAAGCACTGTTCTAAGCGCTGGGGGGATACAAGGTGATCAGTGCTCTGCACACAGTAAGCGCTCAATAAATACGACTGAATGAATGAATGAAAGTTCAAGCCTTGCTATCTCTCTCCATGACCTGCTTCAGGGAAACCTCACTTCCCTCTGAACTGTAAGCTTGTTATGGGCAGGGAACGTGTCTGCTAATTCTGTTGTACCCTCCCAAGCGTTTAGTACAGTGCTCTGCACATATTAAGCATTCAATAAATACGATTAATTGATTCCAGAGGCAGGGGTGGCCAAAAATCAAGTGCTCCTGCTGCTATCTTTATTCTATTTATTTTATTTTGTTAATATGTTTTGTTTTGTTGTCTGTCTCCCCCTTCTGTGAGCCCACTGTTGGTAGGGACTGTCTCTATATGTTGCCAATTTGTACTTCCCAAGCGCTTAGTACAGTGTTGTGCACACAGTAAGCGCTCAATAAATACGATTGAATGCATGAATCTTCTAGATATAGCTTGAAAGATCTCCCTTGGTTTAATGATCTCAGAAGGATGTACCCTCATGGAACCCAAAGGAGGCAAGCAGAGAGACCTGTAGACTGTGGTAGAGTCCCCGATCAAAAACAATGGTTAAGTTTCAACACAGGCATGAAAACTTGGGGACTGAGAACCTCTGGGAAGGAATTGATTACAGTGTTAGCAGTTTGCGTACTTCCTCGCCGTCTCCCATCCCTGCCAGTGGTGTTTCTGCTGGGGCAATTGGGGCAGCAAACAATTAGGGAGACGTATGTTCAGCACACTGTGCACGCAAGAACTTTAAGTACAAATCCATCTATAGCATGCTGGGCCTGTCCACTATGGGAGACAGTCTGGGTGGCTCCAGTCAAAACCCTACTCCCCTGATGGCATAGCCTGAGCAGGCATTCTCCTTCCACCTCCAGCCACTGCAGAGGCTCATTGGTCACACTCTGAGGAAGAAGAGTTGGGAGTGGCCATTTATTTCTCAACTCTTCCTTGATATTCATAATAATAATAATAATAATAATGGCATTTATTAAGCACTTACTGTGTGCAAAGCACTGTTCTAAGCGGTGGGGGGGATACAAGGTGATCAGGTTGTCCCGCACGGGGCTCACAGGCTTCATCCCCATTTTACAGATGAGGTAACAGGCTCCGAGAAGTTAAGTGACTTGCCCAAGGTCACACAGCAGACACGTGGTGGAGCCGGGGTTCGAACCCATGACCTCTGACTCCAAAGCCCGTGCTCTTTCCACTGAGCCACGCTGCTTCTCATTCATCCCATCCTTAGCCCCACAGCACTTTATTAACATGTCCCTCTCTAGACTGTAAGCTCCTTGTGGGCAGGGAATGTGTTTACTAACTCTGTTGTATTGTACTCTAAGTGCTTAGTACAGTGTTCTGCATACAGTAAGCGCTCAACAATACTTGATCATAATTTGGGGGTTGGAAATGTAAATGCAAAAACTAATTCTTGCTACTACTTACTTCCCAGGGGTATTAGGAGAGTGAAGGAGATAATATACATGATATTGTTAAGTTCTCTGAAAGCAAGTTACACAATAGCATTTTATTCAATATTAAGTCAAATAGTTTCCTAATCCCTCTCATAGCACATAATAGGATGGCATATATTGTATCTTGGATAAATGCATTGCCCTTCAAAGCCACAACTACCCAGAAATAAAGCAGTATGACCCAGTAGAAAGATCCCAGGACTGGGAGTCAGAGGACATGAGTTCTAATCCTGGGCCCACCACTTGGCTGCTGGGGGATCTTGGGAAAGTCACTTAACTTCAATGTTCCTCAATTTCTTCGCCTGTAAAATAGGGATTCAATACTTCTTCTCCCTCTTCATTAGACTGTGAGAGAAGCAGTGTGGCTCAGTGGAAAGAGCATGGGTTTGGGAGTCAGGGGTCATGGGTTTGAATCCCAGCTCTGCCACTTGTCAGCTGGGCAAGCCACTTAACTTCTCTATGCCTCAGTTACCTCATCTGTAAAATGGGGATTAAGACTGTGAGCCCCATGTGGGACAACCTGATCACCTTGTATCCCCCAGTGCTTAGAACAGTAAGTGCTTAGCACATAGTAAGCGCTTAACAAATACCATCATTATTATTATAGGGGACAATGACTGTATTTGATCTAAAATCTTATATCAAACTCAGTGCTTAGTATGGTGCTTGGCACATTAAGTGCTTAACAGATTATTATTGTTATTATTATTATTATTATTATTTTGTTCTCCCTTATTATGCCACCATACTTATGGGAAGAGCTAAATTCCTTCTTTTTAACCTTGAGGAACCAAGCTGGATCTCTGACATTTAAGCACCTTCATTCTTATTCAAGAAAAATGCAGAAAATAAAAGGCACACTTCACTTTTAGTAATACGGTCAATTTCAGCAAAACAGAATGCTAACCAACCCCATCAGTATTTGAAGGAAAAATAGAAAGATTTTTCAATGAAAAATGTTTGAGTGACATTGCAGCTCAAAAGAAGCGATAACGCAATAACTAAAGCCTCTAGTACCAATCCAAAGGCTTAGTCAATCAGAACTGTCTGTAAACAGATATTTGTAGAAGGCGGGATACATGAGGAATGTAGGAATGTGAGTTGTGAATGATAAAAGTTGATCTGATTACAAGTTGGTTAGCATCATTAAGAAGCTGAACAAATATTCCAGAAATTGGAAAATCAGCTTCTTGTAGCTTCGATTCTGGCACGTAAAGCAATCGAACAGGGAACAAAGGTAACAATTGCTGTGACTGAACAAGTCAGTCTTCCTAACCTCCAATATCTAGGCCAAGTGAAGGAATTAGGAAGAATTGGAAGCCACATCTGAGCCTATTTGTCTTTATGATTTTGTGTTGAACGGATTTTTAAATGAGTATTATATTTGAGGGTAATTTAGAAGTATGGGACTCCAATATTTTTTGGTTGACTAGTAAGTCATGGTACTGAATTAATGGGTAGGTTTTAACTTAAAAATATTTCCCTTAACATTATATTTAAAAGAAAAATATTCTATCAGCAAATAGCAATATTACTTCTATCTAGACTTTAGTTCAGACTTGGCAGAACTTATGATGGTCTATAATGATTTTAAACTGTTTGTTACACTCATTCCCTAATGCTATCATTTAACAAGGTTAGAAAAGATAGGGGCTCTTAGCTCAGTGTTAACACCAGAAACGTATTGAAAAAATGTTTCCATGATCATAAACGAAAGCTATGAGGTTAATACTATAATCATTATTTCTTTCAAATTTCCCAAAAATGTTCAACAACCTCCATGCGTGCTTTTGACTCTAAAAGAGTGATAGCTCTTAGTAATACTGTAGGGATTGCCCCTATTCATTCATTTACGAAAGCTTTATCAGTTTAGCACATAAAAACATTTGGAGGTAATTGCAGGTTCTAGCAATCTCTGTTGTTATTTTTTTTTTAAACAAGGCTGCATAGATTTTCCTCAAACGCCTTACTCATAAACAGGTTCAAATGCTAACAGCTTTCATTTACACCTTATAAATGAAAAGATCTGTGAAGATTTTAGAAACCTGGAATAAAACGCTAAGGCTTACTTTAGGCCTTAGTTGCTCAGCTTTTCCAAATATACAGCACTAAGCCATTTGAACAGTTAATCACTGCTCTGCTGTTAGCAGGCTCCTCAGGCTGTCTTATCTGAGCTTTTCCTATATTGGGTTGTATTGAAATACATACATTAGAAACCAATCAACATAGTCTCCCTCAGGATACCTTTCCATATGCTAAATTTTCTCCTACTTGTGTCTCAAAATGAGATACGTTTTTAATGTGTGCTCATCAGCTAATTTGACTGGATATTAAAAAAGAAGCTTCGGCCATTTTGCCAAGAACTGACACTGTCTTTTTATCTTTGACAGAATTCTAAATATTTTCCTTACATTTAAATTCTACTGAACAAATTATTTCCATGGGTAAAGGCATATAAACGCTCTTTTTTTTTTTTTAACCAGAGGGAAACTATATGCACCTAATTTGAAAAAGCAAATGTTGTTTGTTTCTTTGATTTACACTTCTTAGAAAGAAATTATACCCTATGTCAAATCAGTAGGATTTCTTCTAATCTAAAACTTCACGTTAATTAATTTTTGTGTTTTTACCTAGTTCCTAAACGGAGTTAACATTTTTACTATATTTGGTTTATGAGTGCTTGTTTATTTTCTATGGCTAGTAATTGCTGAAGCAGGCCTCTGTGAGGTTTAAAACGGATAGTAAACTGTGATAAGCAATAGGATGTCACAGTAATTGTGTTTGGATGGGCCTCTCGAGATCCTAAAGTTGAGAAAATATTCATTTTTATCAGTATTTGCAGTCATAGAATATCAACTAAAATGGAAATAAAGTGGCTTTGGAAGAGTAGGATGAAGTGCAACAATATATTTATACATTGAGATGAGAGTATACTCCACTGATTTCTGTTAGAGAGGCAAGTGACATTTCATAATTTGAAAATGACTCCCAAGCCTACAAAATGCAGATCAATCAATAAAAATACCTTTCCTCCCCAAGAACACTGGACAGATATCGGGGACCAGAATGGCACAATGCAAATCGTGTCTGCGGCAACAAGCCGCAGCTCTGACAGCCCCAAGCAGCAGGTGCCACTGGCTAGAAAATGGAGAAGGCAGCAGGGATGCAGTCTATATCGGCTCCTCTAATGCAGACAGATGAGAGTGCAATAGGCTGGAACCAGGAGAAGGGCAGATTCAGGAAAAGGAAATGCGAAGCACATGACCAGAGAGAAGGTTTGCAGTTTGTTACTAATAATATACATCAGCATGACTGGAAGAGGCTAGGAGGCCCCAAAGAGTAACACTTGAAACCATACAGTGTCTTGAAACATACAGTGTCTTGTATTCTGAGGCTACCGGGAGGTAAGGGGAGAGACAGGATGCCAACAGAAGGTCAAAAGGGGAAATGAAATCTGGATCAGGAATCAGGCTGACAATTGTCAGAGACTGCGTAGATTCCCTGCTGGGTCAAGGTTAGTGAAGAGATAGTTGGCCAAGCCGGTGGCAAGTGTGGCAGGTACCATTGTCTTCTGCCTCAGGAGCCCAGGGCACCTTCAAAGGAGGGGAGGGGAGAAAGAAGGGAAGAAAAACAAGGGTGGTGGTGGGAGGTGTAAGTTGCTCACCTTGACACGCTGCTCCCATTCTCATCCCAATTCCTTGAGAAGCAGTGTGGCTTAGTTTGAAAGAGTCAGAGGTCATGCATTCTAATCCCAGCTCTGCCACTTATCAGCTGTGTGCCCTTGGACAAGACACTTAACTTCTCTGTGCCTCAGTTACCTCATCTGGAAAATGGGGATTAAGACTGTGGGACAACCTGATTACCCTGTATCTACCTCAGTGCTTAGAACAGTGTTTGGCACATAGTAAGTGCTTAACAAATGCCATTATTGTTATTATTATTATCCTCTTAAAATCACTACCATTCAGAAGAAGGAGCACAAGGAACCTTTCTCAACAGCACTTCCCTCCCTGGGGTCTCCAAATCACCTGTGTTGCACAGCAATACAAGGGAAAGGGGCTAGGTCTCAGCTACAATTGGGCCTGGGTATGTTCTAACTGACCATCCACAAGCAGCGGTAGAAACACAGAGAACAGAAATATTCACAAAGTTAAAGTTAACTCTCTCAACAGCAGGCTAACAAAAGTAAATCAATACAGCCCAATCAACGATGGTATAAGGTTTCCGAGTCTATCAGTTCTGCTGTACTCTTTCAAGAGCTTAGTACAGTGCCCTGCACATGGTAAGCACTCAATAAATACCACTGATTAGTTGAATATGAAATAATGGGATAAAATTTAATAAAAGGGACGTTTACGCCACGGTGATAGAAAGGCTTCATTGGTTGAGCGGGGTAGAGTTTGAAATCAGCTCCCTAAAGGAGTTTTTGAAAAGTGATCCCCTAAAATCTACGGGAAGCTCCTTATTATGCCGTGGGAATAGGGTGAAATCGGATATACCAGTGGATAGAGCATGGGCCTTGGGGGCAGAAGGATGTGGATTTTAATTTCAGCCCTGCCACTTTTCCTCTGTGTGATCTTGGGCAAGTCACTTCACTTCTCTGTGCCTCAGTTACCTCATCTGTAAAATGGGGATTAAGACTGTGAGCCCTATTTGGGGCAGGGACTGTGTCCAACCCGATTAACTTGTATCTACCCCAGAGCTTAATACAGTGCCTGGCAAATATTAAGTGCTTAACCAATACCACAATCAGTATATACCACAGTCTGATTGTGTGCCCTGAAAGTATTGTGACAATTTACTATCAGGCCATTCACACCAACAAGCTTATAGTCTAGTGCAGAAGACAGACAGACATTAATATAAATAAATAATTTATAATATATATCTAATAGGATACTATCATTTAACCATGAATGCCTTGTAACATGAAATAGCAGGTTCCCCCAAATCCCAGCTCCACCACTTGTCTGCTGTGTGACCTTGGGCAAGTCACTTAACTTCCCTGTGCCTCAGTTACCTCATCTGTAAAATGGGGATTAAGAATGTGAGCCCCATGCAGGACAGAGATTGTGTCCAGCCTGATTTGCATGTATCTATCCAAGTGCTTAATACAGTGCCTAAGAATGTGAGCCCCATACAGGACAGGGATTGTGTCCAGCCTAATTTGCGTGTATCTATCCAAGTGCTTAATACAGTGCCTGGCCTGTAGTAAGTGCTTAACAGATACCATTAAAAAAAACACTATAAAGAGTTTTCCTGCATTTGAAAAGATTTTCCCAAATACTTTCTTTTGAATTTAATCAGTTAAACCTTCTCCAATCCTAAACTACAACATGCTATTAATATAATTCTCAATTCTCACAGAATAACTAATAAAAAGCCATATTAATGCCAGTGATAACTTCTGTACTCTCCCAACTGCTTACTACAGTGCCTTGCACTGTTAGCACTCAGTAAATACCACTGATGATAATGATGAGCAAGCATGATAACTATTGAAATAAATAAACAGTGAGATTGAAGCAAATTCTTCTTCCGACTGGCAGAGTTCATTACAAAGCTTAAGCATTTAGCTCATGAAAAGTGTTTGCCTTTTCACATCTACTCTTTGCTCCCAGAGAGAGAAGATTTGGAATTGGGCCCCAGAGCAGCAATTTATTTTTATGTGTCCATCCTCCCTTCACCCACTAAAGAATATATGAAAAAGGTGGTAGAGCACAGGCTGAGTAATTTAATGGCCACAAATCAAGCTGTCACCATAAATAATTGAATATTTCTGGTTAGACATTTTCAAGTTCCACAGATCTAGAAATAGCAATTTAAATGACTTAATTTTCTTCTCCATTGACTTTAATTAAGCTTTCCCTGGATGCTCAAGTCTGGCAATGTGGGAAACTATAGCACAGCACTGTGAGTGCAGAATCGAAACCCATAATTCTGAGGGCAGGATTTGATTCTGATTATGCAGATGAAGTTTACAGATTGAAACAATCAGATATTAGACTACTGGGAGCAAAAGTGCATTTTTATTGTAAGCTCATACAACTACAACTACAGTAGATTTTTAAAACCCCCAAAACTGGTGATGTACATATAACATATTAAAAGCCCTTGGGCAATCATTCCAAGAATGTAACCTCCAAGGACAATTTTGATATCTGATTAGAGATGTCACTGGCATTGTTTCATTTTTCGCGTAACTTGAGGGGCAACATTACTTCATTATTCTGTATTTTCCAAACCCTAGTACAGTGCACTATACTAAGTGGGCACTCAGTAAATGCTGCTGCTACTGCTATTACTGGTATTGTGACAACTACGGCTACTACTACTGCTACTGTTTAAAAATTGAAGAGATTCAGGCTCAGGCAGACTCCTGTAGAAGCTTTGGGAAACCACAAACAAGGAAATTAAATGTCAAAACCCAAGATAATGTTATGATAAGCACGCAAACTGAATCACAGGGAAGGCAGGAAATGCAGAAGTTAAGAATCAATTTCACAAACTTGAGGAATAGATTACTATGTAAATAGAGGGATAAAATAACTAGTAATCCAAAATAAATCTCTACCTCAATGAACATTTAAGATAGTGTTGCTATGAGAACCCTAACTTTTGCATTCGCTGTTTCATATCCAGTCAAACTGCAACTTGGAGTTTAGCCCAACGAAAAGGTGCCATGTATTTTCTATGCATTTTACATATGGTAAAAGATATTTCTTTGGTAGCTAAAAATAGTAATTGATTTGCCAAGGAAGGATGTGGAAGATTAGTTTGAGTTTCATATCCCCTGCTCCCAGTTTGATGAGGAATCAGGCAGGGGGTGACTACAGATTGGAGTGGAATTCAGAATCATTCCAACTAGACAGAAAATATGACACAGAACAGGTAGTCTGACACATGCAGAGGTAGGTGGGCAACCACCGAAGTTTCCTGAGGAGTGGGGAAAACATGGACTGAACATTTTTGTAGAAAAATGACCTGGGCAACAGAGTGAAGTAAGGATTTGTAATAGGGAGAAAGAGGAGGCAGGGAGGATGGCAACGAGGCTGATGCATCATTGGTCAAGGTGAGATATGATAAGAGTTTGGATCAGCAGAGTAACAGTTTGGATGGAGAGGATACGGCAGATTTTAACAATGTTGAGAAGTCTGAACCCATGGTATTTGGGGACAGATTGACTTTGTGGGTTGACATGAGAGGGATGAGTTGATAAGGTTAAAGTTGTGGGCTTGTGAGAGAGGGAGGATGGTGAAACCATCTATGGTGATGGGAAAGTCAGAGGGTGGACAGGGTTTGAGTGAGAAGATGAGGAGTTATTATGGTACTTGTTAAGCCCTATGTGCCAAGCACTGTTGTAAGTGCTGTGGTAGACACAAGTTAATCAGGTTTCCCACATGGGGCTCCCACTCCTAATCCCCACTTTATAGATGAGGTAACTGAGGCCCAGAAAAGTGAAGTGACTTGCCCAAGGTCACACAGGAGACATGTGGCAGGGCAGGGATTAGAACCCAGGGCCTTCTGACCCCCAGGCACTTGCTTTATCCACTAAGCCACACTGCTGGAAAAATTAAATTGGAGGTGTCGACATCCATATAGAAACGCCTGTATAGTGATGGTAGTTGAAGCCATGGGAGTGAATGAGTTCTCCAGGGGAGTGGGTGTAGATGGAGAATAGATGGGAAGCCAGAACTGAGCTTTGAGGGGCTCTCACAGTTAGATGGTGGAAGGCAGAGGAGCAGCCCATGAAAGAGGGCACAGAAGGAGCCCCAGGGAGATAGATATATCAATTCCATATTATTTGGGTCTACCATAAAATTAGTGGATTGCATTCAGGAGTTGATATCTGACAGAAAACAGCCTTCAAAGGACAGAGAGGGGGTGAGTAGGGATGGGGAGGAAAGGAATGGATAAATAAGGGAAGGCACAAGGAGTCAGCACAGCACCTAGAGGGGAACAGCATCCACAGTGAATGCTTCTGTGTTTATCTTGTCTGCTTCAAATTGTGTTGCTTTTTTCCAGGGCTTTTCAATTTTTCTAACTTGGGTCCGAATCTCCAGATGAGGGGAACAGAAGAAACTGTTGGCAGACCCCAGATGAAGAATTAAAACAACTCTTACAGGGGCAAAGCAAATTTGACAAGTTCTTTATGTTAGAAAGATTCAACTCTTATCTAAAACAAACAACCAATTACCCTCATCCTCTCTTAATACAGCAAACACTGTAGCATCTTATCTGAAGGACTTGGATTGAGTAGCACCCGGAGAGCTGTGAAATATCACTGTTTGAAAAGTGCCATCTCTAGAGAATGACTTCTGGTTTTCCTACCACCTGCACAAAAATGGCACAATCAAAATACACCCAAGCCATAAATCTCCCTTGGAACCATCTGATTCTTCATGTCCAGAGATAAAGGATGAGGTGAGAAAATTCCAAACCAGAAAAAATGTGTCCTCAAAACTTTGTCCCCAGTCAAATACTTCCTAAAACACATGATTAAAAGGGAAATTCAAGCACAGCTTCAGCTGATTGAAAGGCATGACCAAGTAATTACCCACACTATGTCAAGCTGCTCCAATGCAACTGCCCACATGTTTGCTGATACCTGGGAGAAGCACAATACAGTGCAGCCTCTTGAGGAAGTGAGAGAAAGCTCTGAAAAGGCTAATTCATACCCTCAGAAATAATATACCTGTGCCCATTATTATCATTTCTCAATCTCACTGAACAGGCATTCAGAGATTTAAATAACTACAAGGGGATTTAGAAAGTAAAGCCCAAAAGAGTCATATGCAAGATTAAAGTCAGAAAATCTGACAGGTAAACTGTCCTTATAGTGTACTCAGTGAAGGATAGACATATACACTAGACTGTGAGCCCACTGTTGGGTAGGGACTGTATATGTTGCCAACTTGTACTTCCCAAGCGCTTAGTACAGTGCTCTGCACACAGTAAGCACTCAATAAATACGATTGATTGATATACAGTTCCACCCTGCTTTGCACTAAGGATAGAGAGGCCTGGCTTGGATCATCAAATTTGGTGACTTAGTAAACTAAGAAGGAAGCTTATCAGTGAAGCTTATTGCACCTTCAAACCTATTATTTAACATTTAATGAGCACCCTCAATGTGCTATGAGTTCATTCATTTAAATTGTGCAATTAATTTTTATCTGCTACTTCTTAGAAAGCAAGTAGTACAGCAGAAGTGCTTGCTAGAGAACTTCATTTCCTGAAAAGCAGGCAATAGTGTGCTTTGGTGAAATCTATAGAGTTTGTGAGTTAGAACTATAGAAGGACTAAGTCAAGGTGAGCAAGTTTTCTCAGATGTCAGTCAATTGTATTTATTCAGTGCTTACTATCTGCACAGCACTGTAATAAGCACTTGGGAGAGTACAATGTAACAGACACATTCTCAGCCCACAATAAATTTACAGTCTAGACAGTATCTTAGAGGCAGGGTAGTTATGTGTCAGAGGAGGGGCTGAATGATCCAAAGCAGGACCTATCGGCCAGGTGGCAGGAGTGAACCCTACAGCCATGGTGATACCAGATTATAAATTCCCCAAGGGTAGGGATCCTATCTACTGCTGTAGTCTCCTACGCACTTAGTACTGCTTAGGAAATGCTCAGTAAATACAATTGATTGATCAGACAGGACAGAAGGAAACCATTGCCTCTTTCCCCTCTGCAGGGCCTTCCTAATCTGATTCCACTCCACCCTGTTGTTTTGGAAGTCTTGAAGTGTCAGGGAGGAACACTAATAGATCTAAGCATTAGGGAGGGGTGCACAGTGGGACAAGCAAGATAGGGTGGGTGGGGAGGTAAGGGTGACATGGGGAGCTGTGGAAAGAAAGTGGATCTTGGGGTGCTGGAAGGGGCTGGGTGCAAGGTAGTTCTGGAAGGGCAGGAGGAGTGTAGGAGAGGTCAAGGGAAACATGGGAAGAAAGGCTCTCCTGGGCAAGAGGTGAGGTCATCACAGAAATACGCACAATGCGCATCGACAGAAAATAAGAGATCCCCAGTAGTCACAGTAATTTTATTTACTAAGTGCTACTGGTGTTGTACACTGTACTATGAGCATGGGAGAGACAACAGAAGTACCAGACATGCTCTGTCCACAAGGCAGGGGAGCTTGCATGCCAACACACACACACACACACACACACACACGTGCTAGGGAGTGCCATAAACAAGTATAATAGGCGGCTGAACTGATGAACTGACAACTAGCTGGGGAAGACTTGCTGGGGGAGGTACAACCTTAGGAGGACTTTGAAGGTGGAGAGGACTGAGGTCTAGTAGACTTGACTGCTGTCTGACCCTGGAAAAGTCACAACATCCCTGTGTCTTAATTTCATTAATTGTAAAATGGGGATTAAATACTTGCTCTCCCTCCCCTCAGACAGTAAGCCCCATGTGTAGCAGGGCCTGAATCAAACCTAATTATCTTGCAGCTCTGCCAGTATTTAGTACAGTGCTTGACACAGAATAAGTGCTTAACAGATACTACTATTTATTATTCTTAGTGGAGGGAAGGGAATTCTAAGCCCTGGAAACAATGTGAGCAAGGGGTCAGAAATGGACAAGATGAGACTAGGATGCAGCCAGGAGGAGCGAAGAGTGCGAGTAGAGGAGTAGTGGGTGAAGAGAGCGGAAAGTAAGGTACAGAAAACTAGTGGAAAACCTTGAAGCCAATAGTGAGGAGTCTCTGCTTGACTCTAAGCCTCCTGGTTATGCCTCCACTGTTTTCTTCCAGAATATCTTTTCTTAACACTTAGTCTATGTGTCAGAGGTAAACTCCATGAGAACAAAATCTGTCTTTTTTGGTATGGTCTGTCCAGAAACTAGCAGAATGGAGACGCTTAAAACACTTTAACTCTTAAACATCACTAAAGCTTCTCCTGTTCAATATGTTCTCATTAATCATCTATTTTGCTGGGCACTGATATTTTGCATTCACCTTCAAATGTTACCTTACCTCACTTTGGCAATTTGTTGGTTCCAACTTCAGGATTTGGGGCCCCATACACCTAGTTACATATCATCTCTTATCACTCCAAAGGGGAGGCTTTTTAGATTACATAGCTTCCTACATAGAAGCCACCAGAACAATGGCTTCTCCTTGGTCTGCCAGGTAGGTTGGCTAAAAATCTCTGTGTCTGGACAACGACAAACTTTGATGATTAAGGTTAATACTCATCACAAGTTCGGTAATTGTGACTTCCAAGGGAGTACTCTTTACATGGTTGTAGAGTAAGAAGCATGCAAGACCACCTTCTAGAACTTGAACCTAGAGATAGCCTTTCATTAACTCCACACCCTTCTTGAAAATGGTCAACTTGAGCCCTGTTAATTCTAAAGGACCTACCAGGAAGCATAGGACTGCCTGTATATTAAGCCTCCACCTCCTGCATTTTCACCAGCTTTCCCACAACCATACCATTTATAACATCCCTTTGGTTTAGTACTTTCCCTGGATTAAGTTTAGCTTCCTGGCCTTTTTCTCTGACTCAGGAAATGTCTGGGCTGCTTCCTCCTCACCTTTGCAGATCAATTGGGCAAAGTAACTGCAAGATGATGCAGTTTTAATATGCTAATAAGGTTCTTATTAGTCCCAGATGGCTAATGGCTCAAGGCCTACTCAGTGAATTGCTGTAAGGGGAATTTTGGTTGGGGAAAAGGGGGGTGAGTGTATGGCTGAAAGGCATTTGTACACCTTGCAAAGGAAGTAGTTTCCAGGAGATAATCCAGCACTTCAGTAATGATTCATTAATGGAATCACTTACAAAGAAATCCCCCTTAAAAAAGTTCAATAGATTGATACTACAGGCCACTAACCAGATAAAACAGAACCAAGTAGCAAATAGTGTATTTAGAAGTTACTCAGAAAGGAGATTTAGTTAGGGCTTGGGCAGCCCAAAGAATCAAAAGGTCTGAAAACAGAGATTCATGGAAAGAGGTCTCAAGCCCACCCTAGAACAAGAAAACAAATAACCTGATAAGAAGACCTCCCTTTATCCAGGTGAGGGTTGTTTTGTATCCCATAGAGAGATTTCCCTTCCTGAAGGAAAAGCTTTTCAATTTGACCTTTGTTTCTTTTGGGAAACCATCTTTGCTGTGACTGGAAAGGCCTTTGATATTCAAAGCAGGGAGAGGAGAGACTGGAGGATCTCATCTTCCCTTATATGTTCTCTCCTTGTTTCAATATCTGCCATTTATGCAAAGAGGTTCACTTAAACCATCTGTGTTCAGGGTCATGCTCAGGCATAAGAAATAAAAGGACTTCAAAGCTATTTGTTTTGCATATGCCTAGACTGCATGCTCTACTTTCAGGCAATTTGCAATTTAACTGCTATCTTAAAATTGTTGTTTCCTGATTTTTCTTTATTCTTTTCCTCTTACGCTCCCATTAGAACCAGCCCAAATTTCCTGCTCTGGCCTTATCCATTGAAGATGGGTGAGTGGGACGGGGGTCGGGGGAGAGGGGAAGGGGGAGACAGTGGCAGAGGTAAAGGTGGATGTGGCCAGCAAGCCTCACCAAGGTCCTGCTGGATACTTGGGTGGCAGTTTGGAGGTCGCATGTTTGAGCCTAGTAATTTCAGGTTCTACTAAAATTGCTCAATGACTACCAATTAGAGCCAGATCTGATTCAAATTTAAAAAAAGAAAAGGAAAGAGTCTTTATGGCAAAATACTACTACTACTACTACTACTACTACTAATTAATGGCATTTATTAAGCGCTTACTATGTGCAAAGCACTGTTCTAAGCACTGGGGAGGTTACAAGGTGATCAGGTTGTCCCACAGGGGCACTCACAGTCTTAATCCCCATTTTACAGATGAGGTAACAGGCACAGAGAAGTTACGTGACTTGCCTAAAGTCACACAGCTGACAATTGGAGAAGCCGAGTTTGAACTCATGACCTCTGCCTCCAAAGCCCGTGCTCTTTCCACTGAGTCATGCTGCTTCTCAATAATGTTTGTTAAGTGCTTACTACGTGCCAGGCAATGTACTAAGTGCTGGGGTGGGTACAAGCAAATTGGATTGGACACAGTCCCTGTCCCACCTGGGGCTCACCCTCTTAATCCCCATTTTACAGATGAGGTAACAGGCACAGAGAAGAGAAATGACTTGCCCAAGGTCACACAGCAGACAAGTGGCAGAGCCGGGATTAAAGCCCCTGATGTTCTAACTCCCAGGCACAGGCTCTCCGCACTAAGTCATGCTGTTTCAGCATTGCTGTTGCTAAGCAAACAGAAATGAAATCAGTCTTTGGAAGAAAGACAATTCTATTTGCCTAGGATTTGTAAGAGCTACTTTAAGGACTGGCTGATGTGGGTAGCTTCTAACCTTCAAAAAAATCTATGGCTGGAGAAGATCTTCTAAGCAGTCTTATTTTTATCTCCAGTTTTTAGAATGGCATGGCCAATTAAACCACCACTGCATTTTTTTCAGTCTGCCCCATTATGTTTCCCTTCAGGCATCATTATTATTAGAGTTAATTGTAGGCAAAGGAACATGGATCAAAAATGCCACTGTTACACTGAGAAAAGCATTCATTAGATAGGTCAGTAGAACACACGTGGCAAATTGAAAACCGGCTCGAACTTTACTGCGTACTGGGTTTTTAACTGAACTCGGCCCTTTAGGTGTTTGAGTTCATTTATGGCTGGCAAAACACAACTTCCTGGATCTAAGAAGAAAAGGCTTCCTGAACATCATCTTAGAAAGCAACACTTTGATGTCTTGAGTTGTCAAGTGAATCAGAAACATATGGTTAAAAGTTTCTTTTAAGGCATAAACTTGTGCCTACAAGTTTGTGGAAAAGTGCTCTACAAAACTCATCTTTGGGACAAAGTGAAATCATTTGACAGGCAGTTTCAAGGCACTGGCCAAAGCCAACTACTGAATACATAACTAAGATCTTCCATGCCTATCTGTTAATTGCTCTTTGTGGCCCAGTGAGGGATATTTTAAAAGAGCAAGATCTGAAATGTGATCTGAGAAACTGTACATATATAAAAGAGAGAGACACATGTCATTCTTTAAAATCTGACCACAATTTCAAAAAGATCTGAGTTTCCAAAGCCATATGACAAAGCATAACTCTACAGCACAAGACAAGCAACCCACAAACAGATGCATAATCTGCTTTTTATTGGCATGAACACACTTTCTCGCTTGGCAGTTCTCTATCCCTTATGCAGCAGCATCCTGTCATGAGCTAATGTTCTCTACAGGAGTTTTCATGCTGACACTCTTTGAGATCAGGAGGAAAAAATTGCAGTAGTAAATAACATGCCTTTATGCTCCATCTAGATTGGAAGTGGCTTCCGGGGACAATGCCTAGGAATCATTAAGAGAAAAGGTTTTAATATGTACAGATGTACATTTCTCCCTCCCTCTCCTCCCACACATGCACCAGGTGCTGAGTAGTGCTATTTTGGAAGTTGGTATAATAAGATAAGAGGGTGAGCAGGAGCTGCAGCTAGAAAACTCTAGTGACAATGGCAAATTAAATATTTTAATCGGTCTAAGAGTCTACAATTTTGAAGCTCATCTTAACTGATGCGCAGGCTTTCTGGTGAGGCGAGGCAGGAAGAAGTTTCCAATGGCTCCATTAAAGTGATCATAGCTTTCTGGGAACTCAGTAAGTGACTCTGCAGTGGGGCAGCAGTGACCTTAATGGGTACTCTGGTATTTCTGGAACCCATTGAAATACAGTACGTAATTGCCATTACCCTCGCCTGCTGCAAAAATGTTCACCAAAGATGAAGTCATTGGGAAGGCCGGTTCATTTTAGTGGCAATTTCCTGCTGTAAGTTTGCACCTTTTTCACATATATTTATCTGATAGCAAAGAAGAGGGCTGTAGCAGAAGCCATCAAATACATTTGATGTCCATCTCTGACCTCTAATCTACTGCTCATCTGCTGTTACCTAAGCCTAAATCCTCTACTTTCTGGCTGCTGTGGATTTTGGATCACAACTCTCCCCTCTTCAACTAATTCTTTCTCTTCCTCCCCAACCTCTCCACTCTTTTGATCTTGCAACTAGGAATTACACCCCACTGCACCAATTCTGGGCCTCTTGGTTTCTCAAACACTCCAGGCATGTAAGACTTCCTCTGACAGTATTCTGGGCTTAACGGTACTATAACTGAGAAGGAGGCTCAAGCTGCAAAATGACTTCTTTTTGGACCAAGGTTTCTAGAAAAGCAAGTGCCTACCGTCGGCCATGCTTATGCAAAGACTGAGGGTTTCCTGGTGATTTGGCACTTACAGAACTCAGGGTGGTCTCTTCCCATTCTCTGCTTAGAGGAAATATTGCCTGTCTTCATGATTCACTCCTCACAAACTACACTTAGCACAAATGAGCAGAATTCTGCTTTAAAAAAGGGTTATTGTTCCCACTTAAATCCTCCAAATCTCCTCCTCTCCTCCCCAACTTTGGGAGCACCATGATACGTGAGATTGAGATACTAAACTGGGGATCTCTTGATTCTCAGAATTTCCCTGAAAGTAATAATAATAATTGTAATAATTGTGGTATTTGTTAAGCGCTTACTATGTGGCAGGAACTTTTATTCATTCATTCAACTGTATTTACTGAGCACTTACCGTGCACAAAGCACTGTGCTAAGTGCTTGGGAGAATACAATATAACAACAAACAGACACATTCCCTGCCCACAAGGAGATCACTTTGGGGGGGGGGGGGGGTGGAGACAGATACTAATAAACATAAGTAAATAAATACATAAATTACAAATATATACATATGTGCTGTGGGGGTGGGAGAGAGGATGAATGAAGGCAGGCACTGGGGTGATACAAACAAATCGGGTTGGACACAGTCCCTGTCCCATGTGGGGTTCACAGTCTCAATTCCCATTTTACAGATGAGGTAACAGGCACGGAGAAGTGAAGTGACTTCCCCAAGGCCACGCAGGAAACAAAATGCTGGAGCTGGGATTAGAACCCATGACCTTCCAACTACCAGGACCATGCTCTATCTACTGCGCCAAGCATTAAATACTCATAATCCCATTTCACAGAAGGAAAAGAAGAAGTCAGTCAGCAGGTTGCCTAAAAATCCCACAGCAAGTGCTGGGGCTTGGGTGAGTGTCCTTACAGGGCCATCCATTGCACAGTAGGGATATGAGGGGTAAAAACTGACAAGCCATATTACAATCCCACAGGGACAGAACCCAAATGAGGGCTCTTATCTCCCCTCCCAAGCCTACCTCAAACACTCATTATCAGCTTTCTCATTGACTCCAAAGCCCTGGAGCAAGCAATGAATGATAGGTCTAAACAGTAAAATCCTCACAGTCTTTTCACAGTTATCTGTTGAACACACCTGTAATCTTGTTACCATCTCCACTCAATGGAAGCTGCCTTATCTTTCCTGTTCCTCATTTATTTCTGGCTTTCCCCTCTTTGTGACTCCTGTGAAATCATTAGCCCTGGAAGCTAACCTAGTTCAAGTGAAC